>NC_135974.1:5782811-5835358 GCF_053455715.1 Rhinoraja longicauda
GGGACAACGCATTCTTGCACCGAGGATAGACACAACAAATGCTGGAGTAACTCAGCGGGACAGGCAGCATCTCTGGAGAGGAGGATTGGATGACGTTTCGGCTCTCGACCCCTTCCTTCTGTCCAGAGGTGCTGCCTGTCCCGCTGAGTTGCCCCATCTCTTCGTGTCTGTCTTTGGGAAATTCAATGTGCATCCCAGTGGGGTTTGTGAGCTACCCCAGGTGGAATCACAGCTATGATTGCTCTTCCAGTTTGTATTATGCCTCACTTTGCCAGTGGGGAAGTCAAGGACTGAGAGAGAGGTGGGTGGGGGAATGGGAAGTGGAGTTGGAAGGACATGCATCATCTGGGAGCTGGGATATGGCCATTGTGGACAGGGCAGAGATGCTTTGTAAACCGACACACTCGTCTTGCCAATCTCGAGGAAGCCACATCGGGAGCACTCGGGGCACTCGACCAGGTGGGGGGAGGGGGGTTGGTGCACCCCGAAGTGCTGCTCATGTCCACAAATGGAGGTGAGGGAGGAGGTCATACAGCGTGAAAACAATAGACAATAGGTGCAGGAGGAGGCCATTCGGCCCTTCGAGCCAGCACCGCCATTCAATGTGATCATGGCTGATCATTCTCAAGCAGTACCCCGTTCCTGCCTTCTCCCCATACCCCTGACTCCACTACCCTTAAGAGCTCTATCTAGCTCCCTCTTGAATGCATTCAGAGAATTGGCCTCCACTGCCTTCTGACGCAGAGAATTCCACAGATTTACAACTCTCTCACTGAATTTTTTTTTCCCTCATCTCCGTTCTAAATGGCCTACCCCTTATTCTTAAACTGTGGCCCCTTGTTCTGGACTCCCCCAACATTGGGAACATGTTTCCTGCCTCTAACGTGTCCAACCCCTTAATAATCTTATATGTTTCAATAAGATCCCCCCTCATCCTTCTAAATTCCAGTGTATACAAGCCCTTCGGGCCCAACCTGCCCAGGACGACCAACACATGCCCCCATCTACACCAGTCCCACCTGCCTGCGTTTGGCCCATGTCTCTCTATAGCAGGTGCTGCCCATCCTGAGGTTGTCGGGGAAAGTGCCAGGAGTCAGGAAAGGAGTGGGTGGGGAGGGTTGAGTGAACCAGGGCCTCATAGAGAGGGAGTGGCCCCTGAAGAAGGCAGTGAAGGGTGGGGAGGGGAAGATGCGGATGGATCCCATTGCAGTTGGACATGATGAAGGACGACGTGCTGGGTGCGGAGACTAGGCGGGTGGAAGGTGAGGATGAGGAGAACTCTCAGTTGTGTTTGGAGGGAGGTGGGTGAGAGCAGAAGTTTGGAAAAGGAAGGAAACGCAAGAGAGCGCTGAATCAACCACGGTGGAAGTGAAGTATGTTGTATGTTTACTGAAAAAGAAGGACATTTCAGATGCCCTGAGATGGAAGGCCTCATCGTGAGGGCAGTTGTGGGAGGGAGAGAGAGAGAGAGAGAGACAGAGGCACAGAGGGGGACAGAGGGGGAGAGAGAGACAGGGGGAGAGAGAGAGGGGGAGAGAGAGACAGGGGGGGGGAGAGAGAGAGGGGGAGAGAGAGGGGGGGGAGAGATAGAGGGGGAGAGAGAGGGGGGAGAGGAGAGGGGAGGGGGGAGGGGGAGAGAGGGAGAGAGAGGGAGGGGGAGAGGGGAGAGGGTAGGGGAGTGGGGGAGGGGAGAGAGAGGGAGAGAGAGAGAGAGAGGGGGGGGGTGGCATGCATACCACAGACAGGGTGGGAAGAGGGTAGTGAAGGTAGCTGTGGGAGTCCCTGGATTTGTAATCAATGTCAGTGGATAGCTGGTCTCCTGAGAAGAGACAACGAGATCCAGAAAAGGAAGAGATGTGTCAGAAATGGTCCAAGTGAACTTGAGGGCAGATGGAAGTAAGATGAAGGAGATGAATTGGATAGGTTCTACATGGGCACAGGAGGCAGCTTCAATACAAATTGATCAACTTCCCTCCTGGGATAAATGAGGTTCTATCGTATCGTATCGAAACAGAAAAAGGTTTTCGGGCGGGGAACCAGAATAGATTTGGAGCAAGGATCAAACAGCTAATGAAAAGCCAGACATAGCTGGGCCCATGCACACGCTGAAGGCCGCAACATTGAAAGGAGTTGTTGAAGTTGAGAACATATTCAGCCAGATGGGTGAGAGTGTTGGTGGATGGGAACTTGTAAAGTATAAGAAGTAAGAAGTAGAACAGACTGGCTTTTTTTTGTGTAAGAAGGAACTGCAGATGTAGGTTTAATGTAGACACAAAAAGCTGGAGTAACTCAGCGGGTCAGGCAGCATCTCTGGAGAGAAGAATAACCCTAACCCATGAAATAACACCAAAGCGTCATCCATATGGTGACGCTTCGGGTCGAGACCCTTCTTCAGACTACGTCTGTCTATTGTTTGTGTTTATGCTGTCATGGGATGTTATTTCCCTTGTGGAATTGGTCTTGGACTACCACAGGCCTCCTGGTGAAGGAGCACCAGGGTGGATTGGGAATTCCAGGATTTAACCTCACAACCAATGGCACGTGGCTCGAGGGGCCCTTGGAGACAATCGTGTTCCCAGTGCCTCGAGTCTATGTGTTGGTGCAACCTTGTTGAATGGTTTTGTGCATTTTGTTGGGGACACCACAGACTGTGGCCTTGTTGCACCAGTAGTGGACGGAGTAAATGGTGGGAGTGGTTCCAATAGAAATGGCTGTTTTGTCCTGGATAGTGTTGAGTTTCTTGTATCCTTGAAACTGCACACGTTCAGTATGCCAATGCACTCAAGCAATCACTAAAGGGTGATCGCTTAGATTTTAGATTTTTTTTAGATTTAGTGATACAGCGCAGAAAAGGCCCTTCGGGCCACCGGGTCCGCGCCGCCCAGCGATCCCCGCACATCAACACTATCCTACACCCACTAGGGACAATTTTTACATTTGCCCAGCCAATTAACCTACATACCTGCACGTCTTTGGAGTGTAGGAGGAAACCGAAGATCTCGGAGAAAACCCACGCAGGTCACGGGGAGAACGTACAAACTCCGTACAGACGGCGCCCGAAGTCAGGATCGAACCTGAGTCTCCGGCGCTGCATTCGCTGTAAGGCAGCAACTCTACCGCTGCGCCACCGTGCCGCCCTTAGTTTGCAGGAGAAAGGCTGAGAACAACAGGATTTGAGACAAGCCCAACAGAATTCCTAGCAATTCCCAGCCTCTAATCTGGGAATCGGTTAGATATTCCACTGCACAACTAAAGTGATATTTCACTCCAATCTTGTGCAACATCCCCTGTGTTGCAAAGCCATATCATGCATGCAGTCTGTGGCAACAATAGAATACAGATCAGGTGGGCTGTGGATCATTGGGCAGGGTGGAGGGGGCAGAGAATGAGACCAACTAGGTTGGCAAAATCCAGAACATCAGATCAGGACCCAGAGAGTCAGAGCTGAAGGTCTGGAGAATTGGGAGTTGGCAATCGTAGGCACGTCAGGAATTGGGGCTCAGGCACTCAGGGATGCACCGGGGATTGGTTTTGTCGGGGGTGGGGAGAGGGACATACAGCCATGGTTTGTGTGGGGTAGTTGGTTGTGACAGAGTCTGGTGTGAAGGCAGCTGATCACATATGGACAAGGTGGGAATCAACTCAAAGCTTGGTTACTGGAAGGTGGAAACACCCGCAAGAGTTTGTGCACGTCAGACTCTGCAGCAGAGACCCAGGACAAAACATCCAAAGACATAAAACCAGGAAGTTTTATTTTAATAGGGTGTTATAACAACAGAAAACTCTGGAAGTATTCAGCAGGCCAGTCAGCAAGTGTGAGCGAAAACCAGAATTAGTGTGTGAGTGCTTGTCACCAACATTGTGTCAGCCAATGAATTGGAAGTGGCAATGATTTGCAGCACCAATCTACAATAAATACACCAAGCAAACTTAATTTACACATCTGTTTAAAGAGCAAAGGGAATGGGGAAACGCATCTCCCAGCAAAAGCAGGGGAATTTCTCCTGAAGATGCAGTGAGTGTAGGATGGTTAAATGTAGATCACATGCATAAAACCAATGTGTAGGAAGATGCTTGTTTACACTGAAGATAGACACAAAATGCTGCAGCAACTCAGCAGGACAGGCAGCATCTCTGGAGAGAACCCCATTTCTTCTCTCCAGAGATGCTGCCTGTCCCGCTGAGTTACCCCAGCATTTGGTGTCAATCTTCTGCATAAAACCATCTATCTTCTGCATAAAACCAATCACATTTACTACCGACAGTGTGGTCACCAAGGTTGATCGACTGGGTATCACCCAATCTTCACCTTGGCTGGCAAAAGCATCGGCATTAAATGCAATCAAACTTTAAGAATCTCAAAGAAAGAAACCTGAAGCATCTTCAAATACATTAGAAACCTAAAAGGAAACATTTCTGGCTTAAAACATGAAGAGTTAGGACATTTTATCATATCATATCATATCATATATATACAGCGTGGAAACAGGCCTTTTCGGCCCACCAAGTTTAATGGACTATCTGAAAAAAGTTTTTATATCATCAAACTCTTAGGAGGGGCTCATGATACGATACGATAGGACTTTATTTATCCCAGGAGGGAAATTGATCTGCCAACAGTCATAAAACACCAGATACAAGAAACATGAAATTAAAGTGTCGAGTGGAAAGGATTGGGGATGTGTGAAGATGGGGGGGGGGGGGGGGGAGAGGAGAGGAGTCAGTCTAGCACAAGACTAGCACACAGCTGTTCTTGTGAATGGCTGAAAGCTTCTTGCACCTCATCGGAGTGGCTGGAGAATTCACTTGGACATTGATGAGATAATCCTGTGGTAACTAGCCCAACCCCTCGAACCCCTCTCCCATCACGATATCAGGTATCAGTGAGTGCCAGCTACCTCGTAGCTTCGGGTTCCCCACCCTTGGACTCCTCGAAGTTGAGTTTAGTTTAGTGGTGTGGTCATGGCTGATGTTGACAGGTTAGTTGTGAAACCTGGGCCAGCAAGTTGCAGAGCAGAATGAAAGACTTTCATGCTTCATGCCGGAAACAGCAGGGCACCGGGGGTCTAATGAGATGGAGGAACTGAGGGTAATCCAGGTTAGTAGGGAAGTGGTGTTAGGTAAATTAAATGGATTAAAGGCCGATAAATCCCCAGGGCCAGATAGGCTGCATCCCAGAGTGCTTAAGGAAGTAGCCCCAGAAATAGTGGATGCATTAGTGATAATTTTTCAAAACTCTTTAGATTCTGGAGTAGTTCCTGAGGATTGGAGGGTAGCTAATGTAACCCCACTTTTTAAAAAGGGAGGGAGAGAGAAAACGGGGAATTATAGACCAGTTAGCCTAACATCGGTAGTGGGGAAAACGCTAGAGTCAGTTATTAAAGATGGGATAGCATCACATTTGGAAAGTGGTGAAATCATCGGACAAAGTCAGCATGGATTTATGAAAGCCAAATCATGTCTGACGAATCTTATAGAATTTTTCGAGGATGTAACTAGTAGAGTGGATAAGGGAGAACCAGTCGATGTGTTATATCTGGACTTTCAGAAGGCCCTCGACACGGTCCCACATAGGAGATTGGTGTACAAACTTAAAGCACACGGTATTGGGGGTTCAGTGTTGAGGTTGATAGAGAATTGGTTGGCGGACAGGAAGCAAAGAGTAGGAATAAACGGGTCCTTTTCGGAATGGCAGGCAGTGACTAGTGGGGTACCGCAAGGCTCAGTGCTGGGACCCCAGTTATTTACAATATATATTAATGATTTGGACGAGGGAATTGAATGCAACATCTCTAAGTTTGCGGATGACACGAAGCTGGGTGGCAGTGTTAGCTGCTAGGAGGATGCTAGGAGGCTGCAGAGTGACTTGGATAGATTAGGCGAGTGGGCAACTGCATGGCAGATGCAATATAATGTGGATAAATGTGAGGTTATCCACTTTGGCGGCAAGAACAGGAAAGCAGAGTATTACCTGAATGGTGGCCAATTAGGAAAAGGGGAGATGCAACGTGACCTGGGTGTCATGGTACACCAGTCATTGAAAGCAAGCGTGCAGGTGCAGCAGGCAGTGAAGAAAGCGAATGGTATGTTAGCATTCATAGCAAGAGGATTTGAGTATAGGAGCAGGGAGGTTCTGCTGCAGTTGTACAAGGCCTTGGTGAGACTGCACCTGGAGTATTGTGTACAGTTTTGGTCTCCTAATCTGAGGAAAGACATTCTAGCCTTAGAGGGAGTACAGAGAAGGTTCACCAGATTGATCCCTGGGATGGCAGGACTTTCATATGAAGAAAGACTGGATAGACCAGGCTTATACTCGCTGGAATTTAGAAGACTGAGGGGGGAGCTTATAGAAACATATAAAATTCTTAAGGGGTTGGAGAGGCTAGATGCGGGAAGATTGTTCCCGATGTTGGGGAAGTCCAGAACCAGGGGTCACAGCTTAAGGATAAGGGGGAAGTCTTCTAGGACCGAGATGAGAAAACATTTCTTCACACAGAGAGTGGTGAGTCTGTGGAATTCTCTGCCACAGAAGGTAGTTGAGGCCAGTTCATTGGCTATATTTAAGATGGAGTTAGATGTGGCCATTGTGGCTAAAGGGATCAGGGGGTATGGAAAGAAGGCAGGTACAGGTTACTGAGCTGGATGATCAGCCATGATCATATTGAATGGCGGTGCAGGCTCGAAGGGCCGAATGGCCTACTCCTGCGCCTATTTTCTATGTTTCTATGTTTATCTACCTTAAATGTCGTATCATTTGTTTCAGGACAAACTCCATCAGATTGGAGACAGAAGCGGCCAAGAAGTGGGTCAACAAATGGGGCTTTCTGGTGACCCAGCGCGATGAGGTAATCCCAACTACAATCACCAGAAACGGCCTGTAAAATGGGAGAGAGTGGAGTATACAAGTGCCACAGGATTCGACCGCGCTTCCTATGCCGTGTAAACAGTTTGCTGGTTGGAACTCGAAGTTGCCAGATTTATTCAGCCCCAGACGTATTTCAGCTCGCCCATTCTGAGCACAGTCCTAGTGTTCATAAGGTCATTCTAGGAGCAGGGCCATTCGACCATCAAGTCTGCTCTGCCATTCAATCATGGCCGATCTATCTTTCCCTCTCAACACCAATCCCTTTGCTCCGCCTTAAAAATATCCATTGACTTGGCTTCCACAGCCATCTGTAGCAATGAATTCCACAGAATCACCACCCTCTGACTAAAGAAATTCCTTCTCATTTCCTTTCTAAAGGTATGTCCTTTTATTCTGAGGCAATGGCTTCTGGTCCTAGACTCTCCCACTGGAGGAAACATATTCTCCACATCCACTCTATCCAGGCCCAGTGTGAATCCATTTACCACCTTGCACTAAAGTGAAGAGAGGTATCCCAGGTTGGGGCAGGGTGTGGACCAGGTGGGAAAGGGTGTGACAAGGCTCCAGAAAGCTCTCTGGCATCAGGAAGAAGCTGCAAGAGAAACATCTCATTAGATCCATAAACCACAGACTAATGTGTAGGAAGGAACTGCAGATTCTGGTTTAAACTGAAGATAGATACAAAAAGCTAGAGAAACTCAGCGGGTCAGGCAGCATCTCTGGAGAGAAGGACTGGGTGATGTTTCAGGTCGAGACCCTTTTTCAGACTGAAGAAGTCTGAGTCTGGAGAAGGGTCTCAACCCGAAACGTCGCCCATTCCTTCTCTCCAGAGATGCTGCCTGTCCCGCTGAGTTACTCCAGCATTTTGTGTCTAACCACAGACTAATGCTGTCTGCCATGAAGAACTCCCATGAATTGGCTGAAATGGTACATCAAGGGATTTCAATCTGGTAGTTTAAGAAGGACCTTTCTTGACAAGTCCTGTGAAATCATTATGTGAAATGGTGTTGAGAAGCATTTCTCAAACGTGCAAATCTGAAACTGTGTACCTCAACAGGTTTTGAGGCTAAGAGTGTAAAAAATTCCATAATTATGAATGACAGGTGTTTCCGAAGCAGGGATTTAAGAGATACCCAAGACATGCAGTACAGTGTGGCAGCTTGTAAGCCGCTAACCTCTAACCCTAGGTGGAGTTTGTATGTTCTCGCTGTGACCGCGTGTATTTCACACAGGTGTTCCAGTTTCCTCCCACATCCCAAAGAGGTGCTGGATGTTAGGCTAATTAGCTGCTGTAAATGGTCTCTAGTGTGTAGAAAGGGGCAGAATCTGGGGAGAGTTGATGGGAAAGTGGGAAGGAACAAAAATGGGATTAGTATAGGGTTAGTGTTGGTGATGGTAGGTATGTATTCAGTGTTTCCATGCTGTACCCTATCGATGGTTCTATCACAAGCGAATGGAGTTGAGTTATCAGGATCTCAATAGACAGTGGAGCAGATGAAGGGCTGAATGGGCCCCACACGCTCCCTTGCATGCATGGAAATGGGCCACATTCCTTGGCATTTCTCGGTCCATCTTGTGCAAGTCCCAGGTCCATCCTTTCCACCCTGAGCTCCAAGCACAGGCAGCAGCTGAGATTTACCCTGGCCCACCCACGGAGCAGGGAAGTCACCACAGCATCCTTGCTTTCAACGCCCTCAGCTGGAAAGTGAACACGTGCCTGTACACCCGCTTAGACAACCTGCTAACATTTTCCCTCGTGGTGGTGCTTGAGAAGGGCCAGTGGGCACTGGGGGGGGATTGGATGCATCCTGGATAGGGATTGCGATATAGTTGTATAAACGTTTCATTTGGTATATTTGTTTGTATTGTATTCTGTTGGTGGGTTCTGTTTTGTTTTTTACTGCATTGTAAACATTGTTTTTAAATAACTGAATACATTTTTTGATTCAAAATAAAACATTCTCCCTCAGGGTAACTGAGTAAAGTTAAAGCGGGAGGGAAAACTGTGTGTTTAATATCAACGAGAAGCCCATTACAATAAGGGCGGTTTCATTTCTTTCAGATTAAGGCTGAGCAGGAGAAGCTGAGAAATAAATGCAGACTGGTTACTCCTGAACACCTGAAGGTTCGGCCAGCGTCTCCAATCAGCAAATACATCAAGGTTTGGAGTACCTTTCATTCTGTTGAATTCCAGTTAAACAAGATCCCAATTTAGCTGGCACATCCCTTGCTTCTGAACGAACCTCCCGATCCCTGTCAGATCGTGGCCTTCTCACCTTCTCCCCCCATTCAGGATCTGTCCTTCCCGGTTGTTGGAACATAATTATGGAACTCCTTGGGAACATCTTCCCCTTGCAGAGATCCAACGAGGGGGGGGGGGGGGGGGGGGGGTGAGGACATTCCCACAAAGGGGGGTCAGAAATGAATAGAACAGGCCAGTTCTGCAAAGCCAAGATCAGGAAGGTTTGCAGAGACACATTGGTCGTTCCCCAGGGAAAATCAGGCTCTGGTTGGGTGTTACACTCAACAACCCAATCTATGAAGGAACATATACCATGCGCCATCTTTACTATCTTATCTACTTATATTGCAAAGAGTGGGAATAAATGGGTCCCTTTCGGAATGGCAGGCAGTGACCAGTGGGGTACCGCAAGGTTCGGTGCTGGGACCCCAGCTATTTACAATATACATTAATGACTTAGATGAAGGGATTAAAAGTACCATTAGCAAATTTGCAGATGATACTAAGCTGGGGGGTAGTGTGAATTGTGAGGAAGATGCAATAAGGCTGCAGGGTGACTTGGACAGGTTGTGTGAGTGGGCGGATACATGGCAGATGCAGTTTAATGTAGATAAGTGTGAGGTTATTCACTTTGGAAGTAAGAATAGAAAGGCAGATTATTATCTGAATGGTGTCAAGTTAGGAAGAGGGGATGTTCAACGAGATCTGGGTGTCCTAGTGCATCAGTCACTGAAAGGAAGCATGCAGGTACAGCAGGCAGTGAAGAAAGCCAATGGAATGTTGGCCTTCGTAACAAGAGGAGTTGAGTATAGGAGCAAAGAGGTCCTTCTACAGTTGTACCGGGCCCTGGTGAGACCGCACCTGGAGTACTGTGTGCAGTTTTGGTCTCCAGATTTGAGGAAGGATATTCTTGCTATTGAGGGCGTGCAGCGTAGGTTCACTAGGTTGATTCCCGGAATGGCGGGACTGTCGTATGTTGAAAGGCTGGAGCAATTAGGCTTGTATACACTGGAATTTAGAAGGATGAGGGGGGATCTTATTGAAACATATAAGATAATTAGGGGATTGGACACATTAGAGGCAGGAAACATGTACCCAATGTTGGGGGAGTCCAGAACAAGGGGCCACAGTTTAAGAATAAGGGGTAGGCCATTTAGAACGGAGATGAAGAACTTTTTCAGTCAGAGAGTGGTGAAGGTGTGGAATTCTCTGCCTCAGAAGGCAGTGGAGGCCAGTTCGTTGGATGCTTTCAAGAGAGAGCTGGATAGAGCTCTTAAGGATAGCGGAGTGAGGGGGTATGGGGAGAAGGCAGGAACGGGGTACTGATTGAGAGTGATCAGCCATGATCGCATTGAATGGCGGTGCTGGCTCGAAGGGCTGAATGGCCTACTCCTGCACCTATTGTCTATTGTCTATTGCCATTTTCAGCAAGCTATGGACTCGTACATCCCTCTCTCTGTACAACAATGTCCCTTCGGATCATTAACATTTGCTGTATAACTTGCTCTTACATTTGACCTCCCAAATTGCGACACTTCACACTTGTCCACAATAAACTCCATCTGCCATTTCTCTGCCCAAATTTGAAACTGATCGATATCATTTTGACAACCTTCCCCACTCTCCACAACAACTCCAACTTTAGTGTCATCTATCAAAATACTAATCAGTTCACTTACATTTCCATCCAAACATGTTAAATCTGTATATTACAAACATATTTCAAGCAGCATCAGGGGGTAATTGACCCAGGATGCTAACTGTTCCGTTCTCCACCAGCGCTGAGTATCCCCAGAGGGGAAGGGTGTAGAGTGGAGGTGTGGGGGGAAGAGTGGGAAGGGGGGTTCTGTGCTAGAACGGAGAGCAGGAGAAATTAAATGACAAATATAGATGGTGATGCAAGGTAAGAGGAAGTAAACACACAAAGTACATGTCGAGGGGATGTAAATGGAACAGAAGAATCTTCACCTCATTTGATACTTGTATAGGTACGGTTAAAGAGGTAAAGTTTACAGGAACAAGGGTCTGATGTAGCCTTCCTTGTTCAACATTACGTCCAACAGTATCAGATCCTGACCACATTGTGGTGATTTTGGTATCTGTTGGCGACTCTCATCAACTCCTGCTCCAGACTTGTAGTTTTGCTTCCCTACCATCACGTTCCCTCCCCCCTTCACCTTGCACCATGGTTACCATGGTCATGTCATTTCTCCTGCAGTTGCACGGGGCATTGGTGAGACCACACCTGGAGTATTGCGTACAGTTTTGGTCTCCTAATCTGAGGAAAGACATTCTTGCCATAGAGGGAGTACAGAGAAGGTTCACCAGATTGATTCCTGGGATGGCAGGACTTTCATATGAAGAAAGACTGGATAGACTCGGCTTGTACTCGCTGGAATTTAGAAGATTGAGGGGGGATCTTATAGAAACTTACAAAATTCTTAAGGGGTTGGACAGGCTAGGTGCAGGAAGATTGTTCCCGATGTTGGGGAAGTCCAGAACAAGGGGTCACAGTTTAAGGATAAGGGGGAAGTCTTTTAGGACCGAGATGAGGAGGGTTTTTTTCACACAGAGAGTGGTGAATCTGTGGAATTCTCTGCCACAGAAGGTAGTTGAGGCCAGTTCATTGGCTATATTTAAGAGGGAGTTAGATGTGGCCCTTGTGGCTAAAGGGATCAGGGGGTATGGAGAGAAGGCAGGTACGGGATACTGAGTTGGATGATCAGCCATGATCATATTGAATGGCGGTGCAGGCTCGAAGGGGCGAATGGCCTACTCCTGCACCTATTTTCTATGTTTCTATGTTTCTATTGCCGACTCACTTTCCCATTTGGTCTTCCCTACCCCGCACCCACTTCCCCAGCCCTCTACATACAAGTCATTGACCTGAAGCGTTACCTTTCTTTCTCTCTCCATAAATACTGCCCGACCTGTGGAGCATTTCCAGTATTTACTATTAGAGTCATAGGAATCATACAGCATGAAAACAGGCCCTTTGGACCAACATGCCCCATCTACACTAGTCCCACCGGCCTGTGTTTGGCCCATATCCCTCTAAACCAACCCGATCCATGTGCCTGTCTAAATGTTTCTTATACGTCCCGATTGTACCTGCAATTGTCTTTCCATCTTCCAGTATTTATTCATCCCACCTCTCCACCAATATATGTTTTGGTACATTTATTTGTGTATGTTCCGTCGCAAATCTCCATCCGTGTGTGTGTGTGTGCGTGTGATTCTGTAGGTGGGGCCATCTCCTGCCGTTCCACAGACAACGCAAGGCTTCATTGGCTGGAGGTCTGCGGTGCCAGGGCTGGAGCTGGAGCGATACGGAGGCCCCAAGCGAGGAAAATGGAGCTTCCTCCACCAGATGAGGTGGCCAGAAGACAGCATCGAATGACTGATCACCTTGCCATGAGTCCACCGTCCTTCACCACGATGCTCAAGACTGCTGCCTTTGATTTCAGTGTCGTCACTACTCCTTGTTGTCCATGTGGCTTTTAAGGTTATATATTGATCTAAAAAGCATTTGGAAATCTTTGAAAGAAAGAAAGGCGTTTTTCCACAAAACATCTTTTGAATGTTTTCCTTTCTTCCTCCTTGTCCCTTATCTGCCATCATCTTCCTTTAAACTTAGCAAATCATAGACAGATTAATCTCAATTCTGTAATACGCTCAGACACAATAATCCTCAATGTAAGTATTTATTCCACTATCTTGAAGAATGCAACGCCAATCGAGGTAGAATAGAAGAGGGCAGAGACTTTTCACAGACTGTGAGGGCTCTTTAATTATTCCGTCTAATTGACGAGAAAAACCCATGAGAAATATTCCCATGGCACTATCTCACAGAAACTGTAATTCAGCTTTGCAATAAATTGTTCCTCAACAAATAGGGATTTTGTTTGTGTCTATGTTACCTGTAGCTTGGAGTCAGTCCAAGGGAGGGGGTCTTTCTCCCCATTTGGTCATTATCATTTGAGAGAGATGCTGTTTGTTGGGAGGGCCAGTCCTGCCAGGGGGGTATTCCTCTCATCTGCATGTGAAAGCTGTACACCTCTACCCATCATGTCCACCTGGGACTTGGAAACCTTCTGTGTTATGACAGTGGTAAATCTGAACGTTTACCCCAGTTATTTTCCCCCGAGGATTCACTCTAGCCTTTCCATGCCCCAGACTTCCCAACCCTTCTGAATTTAGCGGAAAGTTTCCGCTTTCTTATTTCATTTCCGCCATTCTGATTTCGTCTCACATTTTTCTGCAAAACACACGCCTCGCCACGCGCCTCGCCATGCGCCTCGCCACGCGCCTCGCCACACGCCTCGCCACACGCCTCGCCCCACCCTGCCCCGCCTCGCCGTTGTACTCGCCTCGCCGCTGGCCCGGCCTCGCTGCGGAGGGTGAGGCCCGTTGATGTTGAGAGGAGATATGGGGGGGGGAGGTGGGGTGCAGGGGAGGGGGGCAGTGGAATGAGAGGGAGTGGGGTGGAGGAAGGGAGGGGGAGAGTGGGGGTGGGAGGGGAGTGGGGGTGGGAGGGGAGTGGGGGAGGAGAGGTGGGGAGTGGATTTGGGGGGAAAGGGGAGGAGGGGTGGGGGGAATGGTGGAGGGGAGTGGGGGGAGGGGTGGGGGGAGTGGGAGAGATAGGGGAGATGGGGGGGAGGGGTGGGGGGGAGTGGGAGGGGTGGGGGGAGTAGAGGGGAGGGGTGGGGGGGGAGAAGAGGGTGGGGAGAGGGGGGTGAGGGGGTGTAGGGTTGTGGGGGGACATGGACCGTTGTGATTTGCTGTTGAAGACCATTGGAGCAAGTATGTCTTCAATGGAATTAGGTATGTGCAGTTTTAAATGAAACTCTTTCTTCATAACTTAGTCATACATTTTATGACCGTTGTTCTTTTATTCAATACCAAGAGAATTGGGATGTGTACGGAAAAGGCAAAATAGAAAAACCAAAACAAAACAATTTTTTCTTTGTTGTAAAAAGTATTTCTGTTCAATAACCTTTCTATAATAGTAGAATATACTCATGATAGACCTGACACTGTAGATGTATTTGAAGAATTACAAACTGTTGGAAATAATAGTTGTTTTTCACACATGAATGTTGTGCAACACGTACGCACATTTGGCGTGCATACTTTATTTTGCTGTAAAGTTGCATTACGCGCCATGTTATGAATTTTGATGTAAAATTCTGAATTTTGGACAATAAAAATTATGAATTTGTAAAATCAAATGTTGGGAGGTGTGATGCCCATCTGGCCAAAGTTCCTGTAGATATGTTTAAGGTGCAGATTCATGTTTGTCCCTGTGAACAGCTTCCGAACTTAAAGCTCAGGGTTTATACCTCAATAACAGCTCATCCACCAGGAACCTCTCCCCATACCCACTGACTCCACAACTCCAAGGACCCAGGTCCACTCCAAACCCCGGGTGCTGAAGTATCGCATCAAACACACGGGAAAGCTAGCTCACACACTCGCGCAGTTTGATTGTAATCATGTATGGATGGTTTACCTGGAATGGCAAATAAAATTCCTCGTATGTTACAAAACATACTTGGCTAATAAAGTATGATTATGATTATGAAATGTCCTGTGTTCCCAAGCTCGAGTGTGTCCAGGGTCAATGAATATCAGGGTGCGCAGGTATAGCTGTTATAACGCACTAGGTTCCAGAAGACAAGCCTAGAGTCTGAAGAAGGGTCTCGACCCAAAACGTCACCCATTCCTTCTCTCCCGAGATGCTGCCTGACCTGCTGAATTACTCCAGCATTTTGTGAAATAAATGCCTTGGATTTGTACCAGCATCTGCAGTTATTTTCTTACACTGTAGTTTGAATGACCATCAATCGCAGGTGGCCAGGGCTGACGAGCGAGATCAGCAAGCTCTGTAGGTGATGTTGTGATGTGTTGTTCACTGTCCACAGGGTCAAGGCTTCATCCTCCTTCACCGGGACTAGGCAAGGAACTGCAGAAAGCTTTAGGCAAGATTTATTTTTATTTTTTACCGGATATCCTTGACGTCTCGTGCCCGATCCTGTTCAGCAACCCCTCACTTCACCGCGGACTTAGTCCTTGGCTCCCTTCGTCTGTCTCCGGTTCCAGCGGCAGCATGAAGGATACTAGTGGATGATGGCAGGATGCAGGGGGTAGAGGGCAGGGTTCAAGGTGCGGAGATAGGGGGCAGAGACCAGGGCTGGGGCTTAGGGGGCAGAGGGCAGAGTTCAAGGGCAGAGGTGGGCATTGGGAAGCCCTGCACCAGGCCATTGACATTGTTTACAGGCAATGGGTTACTCCTCGAAGGCCGAGGCCTCGGACACCAGCAACTGTGGCCAGCTCTCTGCTCCCTGAACTTGCAGTGTCCTTCACTGCCTCTACCTCCATCCTCACTCTTCTCCTCTTCACTCTCATTCACATCCTGCAGCACGTCCCCTCCCTTCCTCCAACCCCTCCCTCCCTCCATCCCCCTCCCTCTCTCCATCCCCCTCCCTCCCTCCATCCATCCCCTCCCTCCATCCATCCCCTCCCTCCCTCCCCTCCCTCCGTCCTCTCCCTCCCTCGGTCCCCTCCCTCCCTCTGTCCCCTCCCTCTCTCCGTCCCCTCTCTCTCTCCGTCCCCTCCCTCCCTCCCTCCCTCCCTCCATCCCCTCCCTCCATCCCCTCCCTCCATCCCCTCCCTCCATCCCCTCCCTCCATCCCCTCCCTCCATCCATCCCCTTCCCATCACTCTCCCTCCCATTTTCACACCTTCCTCCTTTCCATTATGCTACACCTCCTGGCCCTCCATCACTCTCCCCCCCATTTTCACACCTTCCTCCTTTCCATTATTCTACACCTCCTGGCCCTCCATCACTCTCCCCCTGCCTTCCCCCTCCTCCAGCTTCTCCCTCAACTGCCGTGCCTTCACTCCCCCACATCTACATCCACTCGATTTCCTCTGCCTAGCCCCCCCTCCCCAAACCCTCTGTTCCCTCCTTCCTCCCACATCCTTCCCCTTCACCCCTTCAATAGTCCCACTCGCACTAGTCCCCTCCACGCCCCCTCTCACCCTTCCAGCCAGTCTGAGGTGGGGGACTCTGGCAGTTGCCACTGGGCTGTTGACATTGGTGCCCGGCAGCAGCGGCTGGCACCGCCTAGGTGTGTTTTGGTCTCGGTGGGTGAGCCCCTCTGATGCCAGGCATGGGCTTCTTTCTGCCACCCTTGTGACGTCTCCGCTCGGCCAGGGCTCCCCGGGGCCCCTGTGGCTTCAGCACGTTGGCCATGTAAATCTTCCCGTGCGTGCCCGTCTGCCACGTCTTCAGCGTGGAGTCGAACTGCTGATGGGCAAAGAGGTCGGCCTTCTCGATGGGGGCGGGCGGTATGTGGTCAGCGTTCCGCTTCTGCCACTGGAACTGCAGGAGCTTGCCGATGTTCTCCTTGTGATTCGCCAAACGAGCCAGGTCGATCACGGTCCGCCCCTCACGGTCGGCGCCCATGACGTCGGCTCCTTGCACCAGCAGGTGGGTGATGCACTGACCATTCACCCCGACCACTGCCATGTGCAGGGCACCGTGCCCGTCTATCGTCTTGGTGTTCACATTATCACCTGTGGACAGAGAAACCAGCAGAGGAGGGAAGAGAGAAGTCACCGTGTCATGGCTCAAGTCCCTGTGAACTGCCTTGACCTGATCCAACTCCAATCCAATCCACCGCTTAAGTGACCATGGGAAAGCCCAAATATCTCTACGGAGTCATCGAGATGCACAGCATGGACACAGGCCCTTCGGCCCACTAAGTCTGTGCCGACCATTAATCACAAATTTACACTGATACTATACTAATCCCAGTTTTTATTACATTGTCCCCACATTCCCTCAGCTCCCTCCACCGACCTACACTCGAGGGCCAATTCACCTCCCAACCAAGACATTCTTGGGATGTCGGAGGAAACCGGAGCACCCAGGGGGAAATATACCGGGGCACAAGGGGAATGTACAAACTCCATCAGCACCGGAGGTCAGGTTTGATCCCAGGTCTTGGGGGCTAGCTGAGGTAGCTAGCTCTACCAGCTGTACCACTGATTGTACCACCCCTCTGATAACTTGATGACTTTGAATAGTTTTGAAGTAAATGTACAAAATGTTATAGGATGAAGATGGTGTACAGTCACTGACTGCAAGAGGTGACAAAGTGCACATGCTGCTCTGCAAATATCTATATACATTTTAAACAAGAGTCCCACTTATCTGGGGTGTTCCTTGGAAGGGGGTAGAGAGAGAAAGGTTTACTCTGTATTGAGTATCAGCTGTCCCTGCCCCAGGAGCTCGTGTAGACAATAGACAACAGACAATAGGTGCAGGAGGAGGCCATTCGGCTCTTCGAGCCAGCACCGCCATTCAATGTGATCATGGCTGATCATTCTCAATCGGTACCCCGTTCCTGCCTTCTCCCCATACCCCCTGACTCCGCTATCCTTAAGAGCTCTATCTAGCTCTCTCTTGAATGCATTCAGAGAATTGGCCTCCACTGCCTTCTGAGGCAGAGAATTCCACAGATTCACAACTCTCTGACTGAAAAAGTTTTTCCTCATCTCAGTTCTAAATGGCCTACCCCTTATTCTTAAACTGTGGCCCCTTGTTCTGGACTCCCTCAACATTGGGAACATGTTTCCTGCCTCTAACGTGTCCAACCCCTTAATAATCTAAATTCCAGTGTGTACAAGCCTAGTCGCTCCAGTCTTTCAACATACAGCGACTCTAAGCTGTATCAGAGCTGCTGGTAATGAAGGTTTTCTATTCTTGCTCTCACCACATGGCCCCAGGAGATGGGACTGCATTAAACCATAGAGTCTGAACCAGACCCTTACCATCCTTCAGAAGGTGCCTGACGATGTCAATGTGGCCTCTGTGCGCAGCGATGAGTAAGGCAACAAAGTTTCGCTCTAAGATCCAGACTGCTCTCGCCTTGGCATTCATGCGCTTCGAATTTGGAGTGGAGTAGTCACTGTCGTTGGTAACACCGAGAGTCAGGAGCTGCAAGGCAACGAGCACCAACTTTGGTTTCTGTGGCACACCAGCATATACCCGAGAAGGCAGTGATGAGGAGCAACCACACCAAACCGTGGCAATCTGTGTGGTGAAGGTGTTCCCATAATCACTCTGGGGCCATTGGGGTTCCCTGGAGTTCACTCAACCCCTTCAGCAGATGCTGCAGGGACATGATATGTCCCCAGAATGAGTAGTTGACCTCAACCCTTGCCCCCATCCATCCTCCGCTGGCTCCAGCTGGAGAGGGTATCCGAGCACGGAGAGGACCACGTTACCTGCTGGTATCCCCTCACCAGTCACCTGCACACCTCCATTAACCTGTTGGTCAGCATCTTTGAGAGAAGATGCCAGCAAGCAAGGATCTCAGCAGTAACAGTGGATTGGCAGTCATGAAGTCCAAGTGATGAACTGCCCCACAGTGGAGGGGATAAAGGCCATCGGTGACTGAATGGTTCCATCTCATCTGCACTAGAAGAGAATGAATCAAAGTCAACTAAATAAACGATCCTGTGAACAGGACAGGTTTAGAGGGGTAAGGGGTTAAGTGGGACTCGTGTAGACGGGGCAGGGGTTCCCAACCTTTGTTGTTTGGGCCCATGCAAACTACCTCGGTCGGGGGAAACATCACCTTATAACTTTACAGGATGGTTGAGGAGGCTCGGGTGGTGAATATATTTAACACAAAGATGGATGGACCTCAGGTGTGAAGGGAATGAAGGGATAAATTACAATGAAATCACAAACTACCTGTGCTTTAACAGGAAAAGCGCTCAAGCAAAACCAAGCCCGAAGCCAAAGTAGTAAACAAACTGATTATACCAACTTATGCTAAGGACAACAACTAACTCTATATGCAGTAAACAGCTACCTACATGTTAACAAGCACTTTTTAAAAAAGAACGATTTGTGTAGATGCAAGTAGTTTAGGAAAATAACTGCAGATGCTGGTTCTTCTGAAGAAGGGTCTCGACCTGAAACGTCACCCATTCCTTCTCTCCTGAGATGCTGCCTGTCCCACTGAGTTACTCCAGCATTCTGTGTCTACCTTCGTGTAGATGCAAGTATATCATTGGGCCTCTCGGTTGCTGCAGCTGTGCACTTTCAGGACCTGGTTATGCCGCCAAGTATACTGATCCTGAGAAAGACTAGTCTTGCATCTTGAGAAAATATGCCTCAATGTTGCCACCTCTGAACACAGGGGACACGCCAGGTCCCCACCTCCCCTCTGTTTGAGGTTCTGCAGTGATGGCAGCACATCACCAGTAGCACCTATGAGGAAACTCACATGACCCGCTTCCATGCACCACAGGTCCCTCCAGTTATACCTCTGCTCTACACTTACCCAGTTCATCCACTGTCCTTGCTTAACCCGAGCTTAACTGCCCTGATACATCTCATCACTTCCTCCTGACGACTAACCCACTCTACAACCGATTTCCTCCGTCCTGTTGGACCTGCCTTACTCCACACTGGTCTCTCAGTGCCGACCAATCCTCCTTTCCCTTGTTGTACCCAACCAACAATGTCTATATGCCTCACAGAGCTGCTTGTGTTTCTTCTGCTGCCTGCTTTGAGCTCCACTTCCACCCTCTAGTTCCACTTGCCACCAGATTACTAACCAATATCCTTGCTCCCTGATAATTGCACCTCTAAACTCACTTTAGCACACTTAAACTCCTCTAATGGGCCAGACAATGGTAAATGGAGAATATGAATTTAAAAGAGAGTTAGAGAGACCTCTAGGGGCTGGAGGAATCAAGGGATGTGGGGAGAAGGCAGGCACAGGTTACTGATTGTGGATGATCAGCCATGATCACAATGAATGGCGGTGCTGGCTCGAAAGGTCAAATGGCCTCCTCCTGCACCTATTTTCTATGTTTCTATTAATACCTTTCCCATTTAAAGCCACATTACTAAGACACTGTGGAACTCCTAACCATTTCCTAATATATGAACTAACCAATCTCTCTAACCTTTCCATCTTACAAATTGGCACCTCACATACTGTCAATGGCCACATCAAACCTAGGGAACAGCCCAAACGGCAAACACCACAAGTTGCTGAACCGGTTCAATAGATAATAGACAATAGGTGCAGGAGTAGGCCATTCAGCCCTTCAATGTCATCTAACTTGCTGTTTTACCGCCTACCCAAACTTTTAACTGGCTTCTCCATTATAAACAGGATTTCCTCTTCATCTACATGAAACCTTTTCTCTGCCACCTTTCTTCTTGCCAAAGAAATTATCTGTGACTTACTAAGCTTAATCTTCAATCTAGCCCACTTAAAATGATCAGTCATCTTCTCTAATAACCTTCTTGGACAAGCTACTGTTGTGGTCACCAAGATCATATCATCATCCATATAGGCCTTGATTGGATGTGCAGTCCAGCCTGCCGTCTCTCCTTGCCAATGACCCACTGTGATGCTCTAATCACTAGCTCCAACGCCATTGTAAAAGCTAACGGGGAAATAGTACACCCGGCCACAATGCCCATCTCGAGTCTCTGCTATGCTGTTGTGAGGTCCACTGTACTAAAACACATTCAGACACCTTGGATTAATGCAGGAAAGTGGTGCCGAGGTTAACAATCAGTGTGATCTAATCGAGGAAGGAACAAGTGGAGAGGGTGAAGGGACCTTCCTTAAGCTCAGATATGTTTAGGGTCAAACTTGCAGGAGTTGCACATAGGGTAGTGATACCTCATCCATATTGCCAAGTGCAGCAGCTTCAAACAGATTATCCAAACCATCCTGAGACCAGGTTTTCATTCGGATTATCCCACCGTTGATTATGCCGTTGAATCCCAGGGTGACATTGTCGGGCATTTCTCCTGTGAAGGACACCCAGTGTTAGGCATAATCATTTTGGAGCCACCTTGAAGTTTCATCAACATTGAAAACTGGGGTACAAGCTGTGCTTGACGTGGTCGAGGCGTTCAACCCAGGTGACATGGCAAAGCCCTCAGAGCCTTTGGTCACTTAACCTTCTGGGACTTTTTTCTTTGGAGTTTAGGAGACTGTATTAGGTGACTGTATTGAGGTGCACAGGATCATGAGGGGCATGGGTAAAGTGAACACTCAATCTTTTTCCCAGGACAGAGGTTCTTCAATGTGGAGGGCATAGGCTTTAGATGTGGAGAGAGATTGAAGAGGGACCTCAGGGGAAACTTTTTCACTCGGGTGTTAGTCCATATCTGGAATGAGTTGCCAGATGAAGTGATAGAAGCAGACACATGTACAACTTTCAAAGGACATTTGGATGGACACATGGATAGGAAGAGTTGCAAGGGCCGTGGGCCAAATGCAGGCAAATGTTACTAGCCCAGGATGCCAACTTAATTAACATGGGCAAGGTGTGCCGAAGGGACAGGAAAAGCTGGAGTAATTCAGCGGGGCAGGCAGC
This sequence comes from Rhinoraja longicauda, assembly GCF_053455715.1. Classification (NCBI taxonomy): domain Eukaryota; kingdom Metazoa; phylum Chordata; class Chondrichthyes; order Rajiformes; family Arhynchobatidae; genus Rhinoraja; species Rhinoraja longicauda. The sequence goes on from NC_135974.1 coordinate 5,804,348, forward strand.
ATCTCTGGAGAGAAGGAATGGGTGACGTTTCGGGTCGAGACCCTTCTTCAGACTAGTTAGGGAAAAGGGAAATGAGAGATAAAGACGATGGTGTAGAGAGATAAAGAACAATGAATGAAAGTTATGCAAAAAAAGTAACGATGATAAAGGAAACAGACCATCGTTAGCTGTTTCACAAATGCTGGAGTAACTCAGCAGGTCAGGCAGCATCTCTGGAGAGAAGGAATGGGTGACGTTTCGGGTCGAGACCCTTCTTCAGACTGATGTCAGAGGGGTCAAAGAAAGGATGTAGGTGGAGACAGGAAGACAGTGGGAGAACTGGGAAGGGGGAGCTGTTTGTTGGGTGATAATGAAAAAGTAATGATGATATGTGCGGAAGGGCCTGTTTCTGTGCTATCCAGCTCTATGACTCCAGGAGTGTAATTGAAACCTGAGTATCCAGTGATTCATCTCTGAGATCAAGCTGTGTTCAGGTTGTACCTACAATCTACCTCCATTACAATGATTTCATATTTCCTTATGACATAGGAGGGAATTTGGCCCATCGAGATTACGCTGACTCTTGGATCAATCCAATTCCCTCATTAATTTTTCCCACAATTTATAATCGCTACACTGAACAATTTTTACCACACCCCTACACTTTGGTGCAATTTGCAGTAGCCAATTAATCACCAGCCCGCATGCTTGTGGGATGTTGGTGGACAGCTAAGCAGCTGGGGGAAACAGAGTCATAGGGAGGACATACAATCCCCCCCTAAGGCAGCACTGAACCCTGCTCACTGGATCTATGAGGCAGCAGCTCTCCCAGCTCCACCACTCTGCCCCCATGTGATGACGTGCCAGAGAATAAAAGATGCCGATAGTTTAGGCAGCAAAGGACGATAAAATGATCTCTTAATCCAATAAAAGTGGCCTGTAAAGGAAAACATAACTGAACACCAACGATAGGCAGCAGAGAACGTATCGCAGCAGGCACGGTCAGTCAGCAACCGATGAGAATCAGACTCAGCTCCATCTCCCAGTTTCTGTGTGGCACGGTGGCACAACGGTGGCACAACGGTGGAGTTGCAGTGACACAGCGGTGGCACAGGGTGGAGTTGCAGTGGGAGAGCGGTGGAGTTGCGGTAGGACAGCGAAGGTGTGGTGGCACAGTGGTGGGGTTGCGGTGATGTTGCGGTGGCACTGCGGTGGAGTTGCGGTGGCACAGGGTGGTGTTGTGGTGGCACAGCAGTGGGGCAGTGGTGGTGTTGCGGTGGCACTGCGGTGGAGTTGCGGTGGCACAGGGTGGTGTTGTGGTGGCACAGCAGTGGGGCAGTGGTGGTGTTGCGGTGGCACTGCGGTGGAGTTGCGGTGGCACAGGGTGGTGTTGTGGTGGCACAGCAGTGGGGCAGTGGTGGTGTTGCGGTGGCACTGCGGTGGAGTTGCGGTGGCACAGGGTGGTGTTGTGGTGGCACAGCAGTGGGGCGGCGGTGGAGTTGCGGCCTCACAGCGCCAGACTGCGGCAATTCCATCCCACTGGAGCAAGGAAGTTTGAGATTATTATTTGATAGAGGTGCACAAGATGATAACTGGACTTAATAAAGAAAAGTTCTTCCCTCCAGCAGATGATTCAAGGACCAGGGGGCGTAGATGGAAAAATTTAGGCAAAAGTTATGTGGGTGACGAGGCCAAACTTGTTTATGGGAGTAGTTCGATCCTGACTACGGGTGCTGTCCATATGGAGTTTGTACGTTCTGCGTGGGTTTTCTCCAGGATCTCTGATTTCCTCCCACACTCCAAGGGCGTACAGGTTTGGAGGTTAAATGGCTTCGTTAAAATTGTCCCTAGTGTGTGCGTGTGTTTGTGCGTGCGTGTGAGTGTGCGTGTGCAGGATAGTGTTAGTGTGCAGGGACTGCTGGTCGGCGCGGACCCGGTGGGCAGAAGGGCCTGTTTCCGTGCTGTATCTCTAAACTAAACCAACCCCCTTGGTCCTTGCTGGAATATGGTACCCAACAAGATCAATGACCTGCCCCAGACGTCACTGATATTGTTACTGCAACAGTATTTAGACTCATTCAATGATTTCAGCAGAATGCTCGCCCCGTGTCTACACCAGGTGCGAATCCATGTGCCAATTGCTCCCAGCGACCCAGCAGGATGGTAATGATGGCACCTACGTTGCCAGCATACGTTGACATGACCTGTGTCCAAACAACAATGAAATGCAAGACAAGGGAGGGGTAGTTAAGGGGTGAAAGAGTGAGGGTGTGCAGAGGGCGATTACACTTGCTCCTGGACATTTGGTCAATGTCCTCAGATTATTCCGTGGTCCATGGGCGTTAATAAATTTCCAGGAGATAAACAGAAAGCGAGGGGGGGGGGTTTAAAAGTATGGTTGAATGTCTTTGTAGTAAACATGTTGAGGGGAAAGTCCATTTGCCCAACAGTCATGAATCATATGATGAGCGTTTGTCGGCACGGGGCCTGTACTCGCTGGCGTTTAAAAGAATGAGGTGGGACCTCATTGAAACGTACCAAATAGTGAAATGCTTGGATAGAGTGGATGTAGAGAGGATGTTTCCACTAGTGGGATAGTCTCGGACTGGAGGTCATAGCCTCAGAATTAAAGGACATTCCTTTAGGAAGGAGATGAGGAGGAATTTCTTTAGTTAGAGGGTGGTAAATCTATAGAATTCTTTGCCACAGAAGGCTGTGGAGGCCAAATCAATGGATATTTTTAAGGTAGAGATAGATAGATTCTCGATTAGTACGGGTGTCAGGGGCAATGGGGAGAAGGCAGGAGAATGGGGTTAGGGAGGAGAGATAGTTCCGCCATGATTGAATGGCGGTGGACTTGATGGGCCAAATGGTCTAATTCTGCTCCTATCACTTATGAGTTAGATAGAGCTCCAGGGGCTAGTGGAATCAAGGGATACGAGGAGAAGGCAGGCACAGGTTACTGATAGTGGAGGTCAGCCAAGATCACAATGAATGGCGGTGCTGGCTCAAAGGGCCGAATGGCCTCCTCCTGCACCTATTTTCTATGTTTCAATGACCTTATGAATCTTCTTACGAAAGACCAAAGACACGGTTTGCTTTATTATTGGCTGGGAAGATGGACTAAGGTAACAATGGTGGGAAACATGCGACCAATGGGACATGTGGAAGGCCAGGCAGAAAAACTGGTCACTGTTGCCCCCCCCCTCCCCTCCACCCCGCCCACCCCTCCGATGATGAAAGGAGAATTGGGAAGGAGAGCAAGCCCAGAGCCTTACCCTCATCAATGTAGTAGAGCCTCTGGTAGTTGGTGGGGATTGCAGTAATCAGCTCCAGATTGGATTTCATCTCCCCTATCGTCATGTTGTTATGACATGCGGTTAATCGGAACTTCTCCCCTGTTGCCTCCAGGTGGACTCCCAGGTTGAAGGTCTTCTTTGGCAGCATGAGGTGTCAAAAGGGGTTAGGGTGACAGGTCCTCCCTCACCTTGGCCAACTGCTGGAAAATGGATAACACAGCTCCTGGCGTGGCGCCCTTCATTAAAATCACATTCAAGCAAAGGAGGCAATGGCTTTTAATTCAGTTTTTCCACCCCCAAGTGTCACATTGGGTAAAAGTTGTTAAACACTGTGCGTGTTTCACTGCTTGTGGCATCAGCTGGTGATTGTGACCAGAGTTTTGTTTGACATCTCCTTGGAGACGGGTTTTGCTTGCTCAGCACTGTGAGGGAGGAGAGTCCAGCCGTCACTGCCAGCTCCTACTTTACAAAGGTCTGTTTATAACAGCATCAATAAAATCATGACCAGGGACAAATTCTCAACAGGAGTAAGTGAGAGTGAGTTAAGTAAACGTGTGAGTGAGGAGCGTGCAAGTGCATGTCCATAAATATGTGCGAATGGAAGTTCATTACTGAGTATGAAGTCAGATTGAGAAGTTGAGAGTGAGAGACCGCGTCTTTGCAGAGAGACGGAGATATCTTGCTGAGTGAGAATGCGTGAGTTGTGTCACGTGTACGAGTGTGTGTGTGTGTGTGAGAGTGAGTGTGTGTGAGTGTGTGTGTGTGTGTGTGTGTGTGTGTGTGTAAGTTGTGTGGACATGTACAAGAGTGTGTGTGAGAGTTGTGTGCACGTGTACGAGTGTGTGTGAGTTGGTCACCTGTACAATTGTTTAGGTGTATGCATGAGTTGAGTGGACGTGTATGAGAGTGTTTGAGTGTGTGTGTGTGTGTGTGTGTGTGTGTGTTGAGTCACGTGTATGGTGTGAGTTGAGTCACGTGTATGAGTGTTTGGGTGTGTGCGAGTTGAGTCACATGTGTGTGAGTTGTGTCACGTATATGAGAGTGTGTGTGTGTGTGTGAGTGGGTCACCTGTATGAGTGTTTGGGTGTATGCGTGAGTTGAGTGTACGTGTATGAGTGTGTGTGTGTGTGTGTGTGTGTGTGTGTGTGTGTGTGTGTGTGTGTGTGTGTGTGTGTGTGTGTGTGTGTTTGGCTGTGTGTGTTATGTCACGTGTATGAGTGTTAGAGTGTGTGTGTGTGTGTGTGTGTGTGTGTGTGTTGAGAAACATGTATGAGAGTGTTTGGGTGTGTGTGAGTTGTGTCACGTGTTTGAGTGTGAGTGTGCGTGTGTGCGAGTGTAAGACTTCCTGAGTGATCAGTACAGAATTTGTTTTTATTGTTTTGTGTGAGCTAAACAGAGTTAGTTTACAACCTTCATATTTTAGATCTTGCAGCAAAACCTTGATACTCACCTGAACTTCTGTTGATGTGTTTCCATGAATTGGACAGCAAGTACAGGATTTCTAGATTGAACCATTCTGATGAAGGGCCATCATTCAGACACATGAACTCAGTTTTTCTCTCCACAGTTGCTGCCTGACCTGCGGCACTATGTCCAACTTCACTCATTTAAAACAAAATTGTGTTAGTTAATTTAAAATTGTCCAAAAAAAGGAGTCTAGTACTTTGCTTATTTTGATTTCAAAATCCTGATAATTTGCGAGCTTGAATACTTTTTTGATCAAAATATTCTAAAGCATTCCAAACCGGACCCGAGCCATCGAAGTGATTGAAGGCACTAGACTTTGAATCAAAACGTCATAGCTTTGAAGTCAACCAGGTAAGAACCAGAACTGAACCAGTTGCCAGTCTTTTGATCCAGCTGTTTCATTGGTGACTCTTCATCCGAGAGCCCAACCCTGTCCTCTTGCTCACCCAACCATAGTTTCTGTAGTTGCAGTTCCGTTGGGGACCAGGCTGACCTGTAGCACTGACTAACCTTGGATCTGCACCACGTCAGATGCTTTATATCTCCAAAGTAAGCATGCAGGCCAATAAACTGAGCAAACGATAACCATTTCAATAGTCAATAGTCGTTTATTTGTCACGTACACATAAATGTGCAGTGAAATGAAACATTACCCGCAGTTCAACAATAAGACCAATAAGAATAATCAATAAAAAATGCAATAACACACACAATCATAAACTAACACCAAACAAAAAGAAACATCCATCACAGTGAGTCTCCTCCAGTCCCTCCTCACTGTGATGGAAGGCCAGGATGTCTTTTCTCTTCCCCTGCCGTCTTCTCCCGCGGTCAGGCTGTTGAAGTTGCCACGTCGGGGCGGTCGGGGCTCCCGACATTGAAGCCCCCGCCGGGCAGAGAAAATCCCACGGCCTATTTCAGGCCGCGCCGGACGGTGAAATGTCCGCGGCGGGCCGACCCAAGCCCCGCGATTCAGGGCGGGCAAAGACGCTGCCGCTGTTATTAATACGCAGAATATATGCCTTACAGCGTCAGAGACCTGGGTTCAATCCCCACTACGAGTGCTTGTCTGTACAGTTTGTACTTTCTCCTCGTGACCTGCATGGGTTTTCTCCGAATTCTTCGGTTTCCTCCCACACTCCAACGCCGTTCAGGTTTATAGGTTAGTTGGCTTGGTATAAATGTAAAATTATCCCTAATGTGTGTAGGGTCGTGTTAATGTGTGGGGATCGCTGGTCGGTGTGGACTTGGTGGGCTAAAGGGTCGGTTTCTGCACTGTATCGCTAAACTAAACTAAATATAACAATGCAATTTTGAAATATAAAATGATTCATTATTTGCAGAGCCTAAAGTAAATAGCCTGAGTGCCCAGGTGACTGCTGGCCCAGTTAAAATGTGGCATTGCTGGTTTACCCTGCTTCTCTCTCCACAGATGCTGTCCGACCTGCTGAGTATTCACATTTCCTTCTTGCCCCTAACATCCCTTAATTGGAATAAAATCTTCCTAATTTTAAACTCCAACCTCTTTGCAATGAAGGCCAAAATGCTGTTTGTGTTAGTAGTGCAGCAGAGGATGAGGTCCTTTGGCTCATGATACCTGCGCTGGCCACGATATCAATGTAAACTGCATACCCGCCTGCATGTGGTCCATATGCCTCTGTCTAAATACCTCTTAAACATTGTTATTGTATCTTCTTCCACCACTTCCTCGACAACCTGTTTCAGGCACCCACCACTCTATGTATAAACAAAAACATCTACATTAATCTTGAAACTTTAAACTCAATTTCAAGCTATTCCCTCGCGTATTTGACATTTTCACCCTGGGAGAAAGTCTATCCACTTTATCCACGCCTCTCATCATTTTATGTCCTTCCAAAGGTTCACTCCCTCAGCCTCCAAAGCTCCAGAGAAAACAATCCAAGTTTGTCCAACCTCTCCTGATATACCCCCCTGTTACAAAGTGCTGGAGTAACTCAGTGAATCAGGCAGCATCTCTAAAGAACTTGGATACGTGACATTTTGGATTGGAACCCTTCTTCAGACGGTTTAAATTTGTCTGAAGAAGGGTCCCGACCCAAACGTCACCTATTCATACTCTCCAGAGATCCTGACTGACCCAGCATAACCGCAGCACTTTGTATCTTTTTTGTAAACCTGCATCTGCAGTTCCTTGTGACTACTCCCTAATTGTTAATCATGCGTTGGATTATGCACGAAAACAGCTAGAACCCTCTGAACGTCACACATTTGCAGTCTATCTCCATTTAAATAATAAAGCTGTATTTTGGTTCCTCATAAATGTCCTCCATTTAGCAGCCTTAATCTATCTATATCCCGTTGCAGAACCATAATTATCCTTAAAACAACATGCTCTTCCACCTCTTTTATGGTAAGGAGACAATAGAAGCTCATTAAACTACACGGAGGTTGGGGGAGGGGATTGTCTCTGATGGGATAAAACAGGGACCACGGTGATAGACCAGATAACCCTATATACAGTTTATGAGTGAAGGAGTCAGGATCATGGAAACATTCAGCATAGAACTGGGCTCTTCCTGGCCATGATACCAAATGGGACACCAATCCCATTTACCTGCATTGGGTCCATATCCCTCTCTGCCTTTCCTATCCAATTACCTGTCGAAATGCCTTTTAAATATCGTAATAGTATCTTCCTCCACTAGCTCCTCCTGCAGCTAATTACAAATAATCAGCACCCTCTGTGTGGAAAAACCTATCCATCAGATCTTTACATTTCTCCCCTCTCACCTTGCACAATTTCCTCTCGTTCTGGACTCCCTTGCTCTGTTGGAAAGATTGAAAATATATCCAATCTACGCTCCTCGTAATTTTGAAAAGCTTCATAAACCCATCCCTCAACCACCTGGGTTCTAGTGAGAATAAACCCAGCCCCCCCCACCACATTCCAGCCAACATCCTGGTGAATTTCTTCTGCACTCTATCTATCGTTGTCACATCCTAGCTGTAGAGTGAAGCCATGCACAGTACGCTTAAGTGCAGACTAACCAATGTTTTGTACAAGTGCAACATGATATCGCAACACTTATATACAATGCCTCAGCCTATGTAGGCAAGTATACCAAGTGTTTTCTTGACTTTCCCACCCATCTGTGTGCCACTTTCAAGACCCATGCACATGCACCCCAGTCTCTTTGCACCTCAATGCTCCTATGGCCCCAGCCATGTACCCCATACGTCTGCCAGAATTTGACTTCCTAAAGTGGATTACCTCAAACTTGTCTGGATTAAATTCCATCTGTCACTTCTCCATCACATTTTCCAACTGTGAAAGATGGATATTTAGATGCAAAATACCCCAATTGTGAACTCATGGAAAGAAGTGTCTGGAACTACTACAACCTCCAATATTAATTGAATGTCAAAGAAAAAGAAACCATGTTCAAAGCAACAACAACAGCCATGCAGTGCAGGACTTATTGTGAATGTGTGGAGTACTGATTGTGGATGATCAGCCATGCTTACAGTGAATGGCGGTGCTGGCATGAAGGGCCGAATGACCTACTCCTGCACCTGTTATATATTGGTCTATTGACTGCTGTACTGCTGTGAAAGATATGAAGATCTGGTCTTCATTCTGGCAGTAAAATCATTGAGCGGTGGCGCAACGGTAGAGTTGCTGCCTTACAGCGAATGCAGCGCCGGAGACTCAGGTTCGATCCTGACTACGGGTGCTGTACTGTACGGAGTTTGTACGTTCTCCCCGTGACCTGCGTGGGTTTTTTGAGATTTTCGGTTTCCTCCCACACTCCAAAGACGTACAGGTTTGTAGGTTAATTGGCTGGGCAAATGTAAAAAAAAAAAAAATTGTCCCTAGTGTTAATGTGCGGGGATCGCTGGGCGGCGCGGACCCGATGGGCCGAAGGGCCTGTTTCTGCGCTGTATCTCTAAATCTAAAATCTACAAAGAGCTGCACCGTCTGATGGGCCGAATGGTTTCTCCTGTTGTGTAACCATCCTGAGGATGGATTTATCGAGTTTTGAAATGATTTGTGGTTCAATGCAAGTCAAAGCAGTCGGAGACCCACTTCCCCTACCACCAGACGGACAGCAAGTTAACCAAAACAAAATCATTTAAAACAACTTTTACAACCTGGATTAAAAAGGAAGCCTTTAGATCTTGGATGGGTGTATAAGTGGTTAAATTTGAGATTGACACTTTGCTTACAAAGATGGATAATATAAAACGACTTCGTCAAGAACCGTGGCCATTCACATCTGCATCTGGGTCAGTCTGGGTCACTCTGCTGTACGATAACATAAATCAACACGAGAATGAATGAACCCCTTCTACCACACAGGTCGGCATCGCACGAGCCCCATTATTTGTCCCAGCTCTGTCCAATTTGAGCTTGGGCTCAGACACATCTCCATAGTGAAAAGATTGCCATTACCTGGCTAGGCACTAAGAACATCATGAGACCGGAGAACAGCTCCACAACAAAAAGCCCGCATGCAACAAAAGGCAGTCTTCAAGGATTTTGACGAAAGTGTAGAGAAAAGCAAACAAAATCATTACAGCAACACAGTATTTAATGTTAATTGTAAAAACCCAAACTTGCAACTATAGTTACAATATAGTCAGCCTTTACACTATACAAAAACCTCATTCTTATACACCATTCAATAAAAAACGCTTGGTAATACAAGTTGGCATCAAAACAAGGCAAGTGCAAAGGCAAGAATTCCTGATGCAGGCCAATTCTTTCACCATAATGCATGGAGGAGGAGCTGATGACAAGGACAGAAAAGGAGGGTTGCACATTCAGGGGACACCCAACACCACCTTTCCAAAAAGAGGAATCCTCCGCCACTGGGTTAGACCATTGCTCTCACTGCCATGCAGGCAGAACCAAGCTCCCCTTTCTACCCAGCCAGGTATGGCTTTGTTCCCCGACATTGGTACGCCAGTTGCCCCAAACCCACCCAGTGTGGTGAGCGATGAGGTTGGACAGTTTAGAGTCGCCTAAAGGGGGAGCCTTAGTGGAACGAGTGGTGGATATTGAAGCAGGCCCAGACTGGTACCAGCAGTCCTCCAGCCAAATTCAGCACCAAATAATTAGGTGGAGGTTTCATGTACCTCTCCTTTACCTTGGGAGTACCCTGCAATTCCATCTCCAAGCACTTATCACACTCCCTTCAGCAGATATGGAGCAGCTGATCCAAGGATAAAAGTAATTAAATTAATTTATATAAAAAAAAGATTAAAAGTTCACTCTACTTCACATTTACCCCATTCAAATCTGAAGGTATATCAGTCCTCTACTTTGCCATTAGTGGTATCAATTGCATTTTCAGTGCTATTAAACTCAAAACCAGTGTTCCCAATTACATTGTGAATTTAAAGAGTTAAAATGCACCTGTGCAGCAGGCTGGCTAATCCCCAGCCTCTGGCCTGCCTTGAGTGCCCCTTGCACCTTCCAGGTTAACCTGCACCTTCCAGGTTAACAAACCTGCACCTTCCAGGTTAACTTTCAAATGACTAAACTGGCTCAGATGATCAAAGAAAAGTCGGGGTGGGGTGAGAGGCCCAGGAGCCTTGGTTAAAGGAGTACAAGCTCCACTTCCCTTTTAAGTTGCTCAGAGACAGTGGTCCCAAGCAGGTCAGCAGAAGCCCATTGTCAACTCGCTAACAGGGCGCTGATTGTGTGTTTCAAGGTAGAAATGGAAAATAACTATTTGTGGGAGGTGGAGAGGAACAATAAAGAGATATCTGCAAGTTTCCAAAAAAGTTAAAACTGTGCTCAAAGGTCACCATGCCCACGCGTTGTGAAACTTCCAAATGCATGTCATTTGGGCATCTTAGTACAAAGAATCTATACAGAATTAGAAAGGTTAGGAGTGCAGTTGTCTTTAAAAAGATATCATGCCGTAACAATTTCAAAAGTAGTTTACTTGTAGAAATAGAACTGTATTAACAAATAAAAATAGTTGTGTCAAAGGGTGCTTTTAAAAAGGAACTTTCACATTAATTTTCTGATCCAAAAACAGTCAAGGAAACACGGCTCTTATTGTCACCACCTGTCAGTGAATCCCACACCAGCACAACCTGGAATCCTCTTCCCCTCGGCAATAAAAGCTCTGTATTTAACAAAGAGGAAGCTGCTGACATCCTCTAGTCCAGACCCAGCCTGCAGACCAAGGCAATGCCCTCCTCGCCCCCGTCTCGCCTCCACCGTGCGCCAGAGACATGGTCCACGCAGTGCAGCACCACTTTGGTTAACCGCGTGTGGTTCGAAAGTCAGACAACGTTGTGGGAAAGGTTCTCAGTTTATGAAGGAGGCGGTGTTTGCAGGGTTGATCCGGAGCTCGGCGCTGGCAAAGTAACGCACGTCACGGTCTCGGTCTGACTGCAGGATCAAGACGATCTCTTCGACGGCTTCCACGTGAGGATTATCAGCCTCTGTGAAATACGCTGGGAAGAAGAGAGGGTCAGTGCACTATGAAACAGAGCCCGCTCGCATTCAGTCAGCCAACGATCGTCAGGGAGCAGGAGTAGGCCCACAGCCCCCACGCCTACTCTGCCATTCAGTGGGTGATTCTCAGCCTAGCTCACTTTCCTGCCCAGTTCCCATATCCTGGCAACTCTAGAAGCCAATTCATCACAGCCTCAAATACACTCAATGACCATGATGAATTCCAATAAATTCCAACTGCCGGCGTGAAGACATTTCTTAAAATGGCCAACCTTTTACCTGGAGAATCCTATTGTGGTTCTATACTCTGCGGCCAGGGAATGCAGTCTGTAGGGATCCTCTCAGAACTGTACACTGCATGATCTTATGGGCTCTCGCTGCCCTGACTCCAAGGCAAGTAAACCCTTCCTTATCTGTACTGAATACTGCGAATGAAGGGATAAAGCCCTCCAAATCTCAACCCTAAATGCTGAGGTCCAATTTTCATCTGAGGTGTGAATCCTGTAAACCTCGAGATAAGCTAGAGAGGATGTTGCAGAAACCCTTGCACACACATTTGTATCATTTTTATCCACAGGTGAAGTTCCAAAAAACTGGAGGGCAGCTAATGTACTGTTATTTACGAAGGAAGCCAAGGACAAAGCAGGGAACTACAGGCTGGTGAACCTGTTGTCGGTGGTAGGAAAGTAACTGTGCATATGACCAAACTGTTTACCTGAGCTAGTCCCATTTGCGTGCTTCTGGCCCATATCCCAGCTTGTTCAACATATCCATCGCCCAGAGTGTGGAAAAGGTTGCCCCTCGGTTCCCCTTTAAATCTTTCTGGTCTCACCTTTAACCTGTGCTCTCTTGTCTTAGACTCCACTAACCTGGGTAAAAGCCGATGACCATTCATCTTATTTACAGCCCTTCATGATTTAATAAACTTCCAATGTCACAACTCAGTATCCTATGCTCCGGGGAAGAAAAGCCCCACCCCATCCAGTGTCTCCTTAACTCAAGCATCCTTGTGATTCCTTTCTACGCCCGTTGGAGCTTAATGAGGTCCTTCCTATAGCTGGGTAACCCAGAATGGCACACAACACTCCAAGTATGGTCTCGCCAACATCTGACACCAGTTCTCCTGTTTGTGTGGGTATCTCTCTAGCTGCTGCCTGACCTGTTTGCTGTTTCCACAAAGACACTATGCCCTCTAGTGGACAAGACACCAAACAAGAATGCAAAATGTTATAAAAACCAATAATTAGTTTGGTGTCGAGATGCAGCGTGGAAACAGGCCATTTGGCCCACCGACTCCACGCCAACCACGCCGTACACTAGTTCTATATTATCCCAGTTTGGCAACCTACACGTTAGGGGCAATTTTACAGAAGCCAATTAACCTACAAACCTGCACGTCTTAAGAATGTGGGAGGAAACCAGTGCACCTGGAGAAAACCTAGGCGGTCACAGGAAGAACGTGCAAACTCCGTACAGACAGCACCCATAGTCAGGATCAAACCTGGGTCTCTGGTGCTGTGAGGCAGCAACTCTACCGCTGCACCACCGTGAAAAGAAATCAGGAGCTCCTTTTCATGCAAGGGTTGGTGGAGATCTGAAATTCTTTCACCAAAGTATGGAGATATTGGCAACAGGAAATTAAAAATTGGAGGCGAATAGAATATTATAAGAAAATTATTATTAGAAAATTATATAGGTGTCAGAGATTATGGGAGAAGGCAGGATAATGGGGTTAGGATGGAGAGATAGATCAGCCATTATTGAATGGCGGAGTAGACTTGATGGGCCGAACGGCCTAATTCTATTCCTATTCCTTAAGACCTTATGATTGAGAATGATCACATTGAATGGGTGCTGGCTCGAAGGGCCGAATGGCCTCCTCCTGCACCTATTGTCTATTGTCTAATAGCAGTATCTTTACCACTAAGTGTCGTAAAAAGAGAAGGATGAAACTGGGCAGGACAATCGGTGTCGGCCCAGATCTGGAAAATTGACCCAAAGATCTTGCAAAGTTGTTCACACAAACCTTCGGGGACTTGTGTCTAGGTCGGGAGAGGTGTTTCACAGACTAGTTAAACAACAGCATGGTGCAGATATACTCACAGTATATGTGATCTTATCTTATAGTCTGATCTTATAGAGGTCATGAGAGGAATAGATCGGGTAGATGCACAGAATCTCTTGCCCAGAGTAGGGGAATCAAGGATCAGAGGACCTAGGTTCAAGGTGAAGGGGAAAAGATTTAATAGGAATCTGAAGGGCAACTCTTTTACACAAAGGGTGGTGGGTGTATGGAACAAGCTGCCAGAGGATGTAGTTGAGGCTGGGACTATCCCAATGTTTAAGAAACAGTTGGATATGGACCAAGTGCAGGCAGGTGGGACTCATGTAACTGGGACATGTTGGCTGGTGTGGGCATGTTGGGCCGAACGGCCTGTTTCCACGGTTTATCACTCTATGACATGGAGCCAAAGTGGAAAGGCCATCAAGGCATGAATTTATAATCGAGGTATAATGTCAATTTCTAAAACACCCAATATCAAATGTTCATGTCCAGTTAATAGACAATAGACAATAGGTGCAGGAGTAGGCCATTCAGCCCTTCGAGCCAGCACCGCCATTCAATGCGATCATGGCTGATCACTATCAATCAGTACCCCGTTCCTGCCTTCTCCCCATACCCCCTCACTCCGCTATCCTTAAGAGCTCTATCCAGCTCTCTCTTGAAAGCATCCAACGAACTGGCCTCCACTGCCTTCTGAGGCAGAGAATTCCACACCTTCACCACCCTCTGACTGAAAAAGTTCTTCCTCATCTCCGTTCTAAATGGCCTACCCCTTATTCTCAAACTGTGGCCCCTTGTTCTGGACTCCCCCAACATTGGGAACATGTTATCTGCCTCTAATGTGTCCAATCCCCTAATTATCTTATATGTTTCAATAAGATCCCCCCTCATCCTTCTAAATTCCAGTGTATACAAGCCCAATCGCTCCAGCCTTTCAACATACGACAGTCCCGCCATTCCGGGAATTAATCTAGTGAACCTACGCTGCCCGCCCTCCATAGCAAGAATATCCTTCCTCAAATTTGGAGACCAAAACTGCACACAGTACTCCAGGTGCGGTCTCACCAGGGCCCGGTACAACTGTAGAAGGACCTCTTTGCTCCTATACTCAACTCCTCTTGTTGAGATGGGTCACTGTGTGACTGATGACTATTGGGATTGCTCAAGTTGTCCATTGCTCAAGTAAAGCACTGATGCTTTCAATTTGGGAATGCTTCATACGTCCAAAAACAAACACTTGAAATTTGCATGTTTTTAAAGATCAATCTGAAATATTAACTGTTTTGCTTCGCAGACGCTGCCTGACCTCCTGAGTACCTCCAGCATGTTGTTTTCATTGCATTTTCACACTTACGTTTCTCCAGTAATGTATGCCTCAATGCCTTGGCCAGCAGCACACGAACATTCGGGACTGGATCGGTGGCCAAACCCAGCAAACTGGGAAGAAGATGTTCCACAAACTGATTTACTGGCATACATTCTTCCTCCACAATTGCCTGTGCAGAAACAGAAGAATTTTTTATCATTTAGTGCTGTTTCCCTTTCTTTAAATGTTGGCGGTTTCTAATTTGAAGGGTGCCAACTTGTAAAATATTACTGCCGGGAGATTCACAATGATTAGGTGTGCAATTTAAAATCAATTTGATCTAAAGTAGAGATCATGACCAGCTCTGGGTCCAATTACGCCACTTGTGAAATTCAGCTGCGAATTACCATTGCAAATCTGATATGATTACAGGGTCAAAAATGCATGAGACGTGCATAATTCATAGGAGCAGAATTAGGCCGTTTGGTCCATCGAGTCCACTCCACTATTCAATCATGGCAGATTTATCTTTCCCTCTCAACCCCATTCTCCTGCCTTTGACACACTTACAAATCAAGAACTGTCAATCTCCGCTTTAAAAATACTTAGTAGCTTGGCCTCCAGAGGTGTCTGTGGCAATGAATTGACTAAAGAAATTCCTCCTTATCTCCTTTCTAAAGATACATCCATTTATTCTGAGACTATGCTCGCTGGTCCCACTAGTGGAAACATCCTCTCCACATCCAGGCCTTTCACTATTCGGTAAGTTTCAATGAGGTCCCCTTTATTGACCTAAACTCCAGCAGGTACAGGCCCTGAGTCGTCAAACATTCATCATATATTACGCTCGTGATGACTTCATTCCCCATGCAATGTTCCTTTTGGGGCATTACCGGGGAACCTGGACCTATATTGTGCAAGAAGGAACCGCAGATGCTGGTTTAAACCGAAGATATAGACGCATAAAGCTGGAGTGACTCAGTGGGACAGACAGCTTCTCTGGAGAGAAGGAATGGGTGACGTTTCGGGTTGAGACCCTTCTTCAGACTGGTTAGGGATGAGGGAAACGAGAGATATGGACAGTGATGTGGAGAGATAAAGAACAACGAATGAAAGGTATGCAAACAAAAACGATGATAAAGGAAACAGGCCATTGTAGGCTGTTTGTAGGTTGAAAATGAGAAGCTAGTGTGGCTTGGGTGGGGGAGGGATAGAGAGAGAGGGAGTGCCAGGACTACCTAAAGTGAGAGAAATCAATATCCATACCACCGGGCTGTAAGCTGCCCAAGCGAAATATGAGATGCTGTTCCTCCAATTTGCTTTTAGCCTCACTCTAACAATGGAGGAGACAGAGGACAGACAGAAAGGTCTGTGTGGGAATGGGAAGGAGAATTAAAGTGTCCAGCAACCGGGAGATCAGGTTGGTTCACGCGGGCTGAGCGAAGGTGTTCCGCGAAACAATCGCCCAGTCTGCGTTTGGTCTCGCCGATGGAAAAGAGTCCACATCATGGACAACAGATACAGTAGATGAGGTTGGAGGAGGTACAAGTGAACCTCTGCCTAATCTGAAAGGATTGTTGGGGTCCCTGGACAGAGTCAAGGGAGGTGGAATAGCGACAGGTGTTGCATCTTCTGCGGTTGCAGGGAAAGGTACCTGGG
Source organism: Rhinoraja longicauda (assembly GCF_053455715.1). Taxonomy (NCBI): domain Eukaryota; kingdom Metazoa; phylum Chordata; class Chondrichthyes; order Rajiformes; family Arhynchobatidae; genus Rhinoraja; species Rhinoraja longicauda. The sequence goes on from NC_135974.1 coordinate 5,820,580, forward strand.
GTGGGGGTGGTTTGGGTGGGAAGGGATGAGTTCACCAGGGAGTTGCAGGGGAGAATGGTCTCTGCAGAAGGCGGAAAGGGGTGGAGATGGGAAAATGTAGCTCGCGGTGGGATCCTGTTGGAAGTGGCGGACATTTTGGAGGATTATGTGACATATGCAACAGCTGATGGTAGGTAAGGACTAGGGGGACTCTGTCTCTGTTGCGACTAGGGGGAGGGGAAGCAAGGGTGGAGCTGTGGGTTACCGAGGAGATACGAGTGACGGCCTCATCTATGATGGGAGAGGGGAACCCCCGTTCCCTAAAGAATGAGGATATCTTGGATGTTCTAGTTTGGAACACCTCATCTTGGGCTCAGATGCGGCGTAGACAGAGGAATTGGGAGCAGGGGGTAGAGTCTTTACAGGGACCAGGGTGGGATGAAGTGTAGTCGAGATAGTTGTGGGAGTCAGTGGGTTTGTAATAGACGGTAGACACAAAATGCTGGAGTAACTCAGCAGGTCAGGCAGCATCTCAGGAGAGAAGGAGTGGGTGACGTTTCAGGTCGAGACCCTTCTTCAGACTGGTTTGTAATAGACGTCAGTCAATAGTGTATTTCTTGTGATGGAGTCTGTGAGAACAAGGAAGAGGAAGGTGGTGTCGGAGATGGTCCAGGTAAATTTGAGTGCAGGATACAAATTGGTGAAGTTGATGATATCCACGAGTTCTGCATGGGTGCAGGAGGAAGCACCGATGCAGTCATCAATGTAACGGAGATAGAGTTTGGGGATCGGGCCAGTGTACGCCTGGAACAGGGATTGTTCAACGTACCCTACAAAAAGGTGCAACCGGGTGGTGCCACCAGCAGTCATCTGAAGAAGGGTCTCGACCCGAAACGTCACCCATTCCTTCTCTCCTGAGATGCTGCCTGACCTGCTGAGTTACTCCAGCATTTTGTGAATAAATACCTTCGATTTGTACCAGCATCTGCAGTTATTTTCTTATACTATATATATTGTGCCAGCAGCAGTGGCTGCCTCGCCAACAGTCTGTCTGTCCTTTCTTCTTTTTGTTATTTTTAGTACGTATTAAAAAGTATGTTTTAGTGTTCCTTGGTCTGTTTTATGTGGGGATGGGGATTGAGGGAAACTTTTATTCACTCTCTTACCTCGACGGAGATACGATTTTTTTCCGTATCATATCTCCGTCCCCACTGCGGCCTAACATTGTGGAGTTGGCGGCCTTTCCTGGAGACCGGCCCGGCAGTCCAAGCCGCGGGACTTCAACGTCACGGAGCTTGCGATCCCTTTGCCGGGGATCGAAGCTCTAACCGCGGGGCCTGCGGACTTTAACATCGTGAAGCCCGCGGTCTCTGGTTAAAAGAGGCTGACTCGGGAACTCCGAGTTTCAACCGCCCCGACGCGGGAGTTTCGATCACCTCAATCGTCGGCTGCGGATGGTTTGACTGCCCCGACCGCGGGAGAACAAAGAGGATTAAACTTTATTGCCTTCCATCACAGTGAGGAATGTGGAATCCACTGTGGTGGATGTTTATGTTAACTTTTATGTGGTTGTGTGTCTTGTTGCTTTTCACTTTGTATGGCTGTATGGTAACTCAAATTTCACTGTACCTTAATTTTTACATGTGACAATAAACTGACCTTAAAAACTCGAAAGAGGCAGGCCTAGCTGGGAACCATGCGGATGCCCATAGCTACGCCTTGGGCTTGGAGGAAGTGGGAGGAGTCAAAGGAGAAGTTGTTGAGGGCGAGGACCAGCTCTACTTGGCGGGGCAGAGTGTTAGCAGGGGGAATTTGGATGGTTCTGCGGTCGTGGAAGAAACGGAGGGTTTTAAGGCCTTCCTGGTGGGGGATGGAGGTGTAGAGTGACTGAATAAGACTGTATTGTCTTGGAAGTTCTACTATTGCTTTTAAAATAAGAGCTGACTTGGGAGGGAAGTCAGCAAGTAAGAAAGAAATGGACCCAAGTCCCTGGGCCAGCTGACTCCTCTCCCACTGAACCACATTTCCCCCACCACCAACCCTAATGCATGACCTTTGCACCTCCTCAACTACCCCTCCCTCCCTCCCTTCACATCTTTACACCACCTTCCCAATCGCCCCAGCCCCGATGCTATTCTTTTATGACCCCTGCAGACCCCACTGGAGTCCGCAAGCTTCTCTGGAACTAGGCTATCCTGCACAATCTTTACTCAGCCACCCTGAAGCTGTGTTCAAACCCCCACTGGTCAGTCAGTGGATTTAGGCCACGATTCCAAGTGAATTTTGACGTGGTGGAACAGCACCAAAAATGGTCATTGTTCCACATATCTGTGCCACGGTAAAGCCTTGGACTTTCTTGGCGTGCAAATCAAATGTGCCACACAAGCCCACCAGCTGAGGGGACAGGGAGTGGGGAGCAAACACAAATCATGTAGAAATTGGTTTCAAATGACCTCCCCTTTGGCCTACCATAAAAGGAGTCATCTTAAGACGTGAAATTATTTGCTCACTCACTTACCTGGCAGATGAAAGCAAATGCCTGCCGCCCAGTCCACTTGGCGCAGTGGCAGAACCGAAACGTCAGTTCATTCATGAAGTTCACCGCCAATGAGTCTGTGGCAGATGCATAGAACTTCCTTAGGATCTCTACCACCTGTTGATATACAACAATGGAGACCCATTAGCAAACATGAGCAGTGTGAAAATGAGCAGCTTTCGAAATATTTGAATTTGTCCATTGATCAAAGCAGGCCATCACAATGGAGCCTCAGTATCACTACACTATTTCTCAGCCTGATCCTTTCAATCTCAAATTGGCTCAAATGGCTGCTCTTTCTTAAGTGCTTTCATCCTGACTTGTTAAAGTTTCATTATTCAATTCTACAAGGCTAAGCCCTAGAACTTTGACTTCTAATTTCTCTATACAGTAATAAGCAACAACATTTTCCCTTTTGTCCCGAGAAGTCCGTAGGTCTTTCCTGGATGATTTACAATGCCTAATTATCTAACCGGACAAAAGTCCTCACATTTCATAAAGATCACCATAAGATCATAAGTGATGAGCAGAATTAGGCCATTTGGGCCATCAAGTCTACTCTGCCATTCAATCATGGCTGATCTATCTCTCCCTCCTAACCCCATTCTCCTGCCTTCACCCCATAACCTCTGACACCCGTACTAATCAAGAATCTATCTCTGCCTTAAATATATCCACTGACTTTGCCTCCACATCGCCGGCGCGGCTCGGCCGCGGAACGTTTCAGTGCCCGGTGCGGCTCGGCCGCGGGGCCTTCCATCCCCTTGCGGGGGCTGTGCGTGTCGGTCGCCTCGGTAGGGGTTGAGCTGCCTGTCCGTGGGCGTGGGGGGGAAAAGAGTGGAAGTTTTGTTGCCTTCCATCACAGTGAGGGGGTGTTTGGAGTCACTGTGATAGATGTTTGTGTTGGGGTCGTGTGTCCTGTGTTCTTTTCTTTTTTGTTGTGTTCTGTGACTGCTGTAATTTCGTTCGGTACCTAGGTACCGAATGACAATAAAGTTCTGTACTGTACTTCTGTGGTAAAGAATTCCACAGATTCACCACCCTCTGACTAAAGAAATTCTTCCTCATCTCCTTCCTAAAAGAAAATCCTTTAATTCTGAGGTTATACCTCTCGTCCTAGACTCGCCCACATAAAGATCAGCTACACAGCATCAGCAGTTCTTGAATGCCAAGTGTTCACACTGATGATGCCACAATCGAAGGTTGGGATATTGGAGTCATTCAACACCGAAACAGGCTCTTTGCCCAACCCACCCAACCTCATCTAAGCTGGTCCCATTCGCCAGTGCCCGATCTGTATCCTTTCCGATCCATGCACCGTCTTTTAAATATTGTTATTTTACCTGGCTCAACTACTTCCTCTCACAGCTCTTTCTAGATACCTACACCTGCTGTGTGAACAAGTTTCCCCTCGGGTTCATATTAAATCTTTCCTCCTGACTTTAAATCTCTGCCTTTCAGTTCCTGATTTTCTTACTACAGGGAAAAATATTCTGTGCATTCATCCTGTAGATTCTCCTCATACACCTCTTCAACCCTCAGCCTCTGGTGCTGCAAGAAATAAAGTCCCAGCCTGTCCAACCTCTCCCTGTAGCTCATCCTTCCTCATCTATCCACCTGCAATGCCACTCTCAGGGAACTATGTACTTGTACTCCCACATCCCCCTGCTCTATTACACTCTCAGGGCCCTACCATGATACAGAGGGTCGTGGAGGCAGAGTCAGTGGATATTTTTAAGGCAGAGATAGACAAATTATTGAATAGAACGGGTGTCAAGGGTTACGGGGAGAAGGCTGGAAAATGGGATTAGGAGGCAGAGATCAGCCATGATTGAATGGCAGAGTAGACTCGATGGGCCGAATAGCCTAATTCTACTCATAGAACTTGTGAACTTGAGAACATTCACAGTAAAAGTCCTGTCCTGATCTGACATCTCAAAATGCAACACCTCATACTTATCTGAATTAAATTCCATTTGCCATTTCTCAGACCATGAGCCCAGCTGATCAAGATCCTACTGTAATTCTTCATAACCGTCTTCATGGTCTACGATATTTTAGCGGCATTGCAAACTTATGACAGACCTTTTACATTCTCATCTAAATCGTAGATCTAGATGACAAGCAGCAATGGGCGCAGCACTAATCCCTGAGGCACACAACTAGCCACAGACTTCCAATTCAAAAACTAATCTTCCACCACCACCTTCAGCTTCCGACCGTAAAGCCAATTCTGTATCCAATTAGCTAGCTCTTCCTAGAACTCATGTGCTTTAATCTTCTAGAGTAACCTGAAATCGTACCAGATGCCATCTTTGCTGAAATCATTACAGATTACGTCCATAGCCCTTCCCACACCAACCTTCTTGGTTACTTCTTCAAAAAACTCAATCAAATCCATGAGACATGATCTCTCATGCATTAAACTATGCTGCTTTCCTAATGCATGTATACCTTATTCCTCAGAATCCTCTCCAGTAACTTTCCTCCCACAGATGTTAGGCTGATGGGCCTATCATTCCCAAGTTTTTTTTCTTTACAGCTCTTTTTACATAGAGGAACAACATTAGTCCCCCTCCGGCAGTCTAATAATGATTCATAGATCTCAGTCAGGACTCTTGCAGTTTCTTCTCTAATTCCCCAGGGTTCTTAGATATATCTGATCCGGCCTGGGAGATTTATCTATCTTCATATGTTTAGTTTAGAGATACTGAACGGAAACAGGCCCTTCAGCCCAACGAGTCCTTGCCGACCAATCCATCCAGCCGTTCTACAATCAGAGTGCTTACATCCACTTGAATAAATCTTATCTTAGCACTGAATTTTTTCAGTCAGAGAGTTGTGAATCTGTGGAATTCTCTGCCTCAGAAGGCAGTGGAGGCCAATTCTCTGAATGCATTCAAGAGAGAGCTGGATAGAGCTCTTAAGGATAGCGGAGTCAGGGGGTATGGGGAGAAGGCAGGAACGGGGTACTGTTTGAGAATGATCAGCCATGATCACATTGAATGGCGGTGCTGTCTCGAAGGGCCGAATGGCCTCCTCCTGCACCTATTGTCTATTGAAGTGCTACCTTTTCAGTGCACACCCTCAACTTAGTGACAGATGGAGGAAACTGCCAAAGCCTGGTCCACGTATCCATTTTTCACTCCTAATCTACTGGAGAGGAAGCCAATCGTGAAGGTTCCCTGCAGTGATCCCAACCACAGAAGATAAGCTCACAGTTTCAGGCCCCAATCCCAAGAGAATATTAACGAGAGCCATACATAATTGAAATATGTTCGAACAATAACTTGAGACAGTAATGGTTGTCTTATTCTCACCAACTTGAAGGAAATCCATCGAACTTCAGCAACCTTGTCCGAACAAAGTGACAGAGCGATGTGTCGTAAATAGTCATGGATGTCATTGGGATTGTAAAGCTCCAGCAGCAAGATTACTTGTCTGAAAATGATCAAGGCCACATTAGTTTGGTTTTAAACTGGACAATTTTCCCTTTTAACACATTCTGTCCACAGATCTCATTTTTAAAACAACTGCCACAGTACAGGTCCACTAACTCCGACTCCTTTGGATAATTTACTTCATATAAAACTTTTTGTAAACTGTCATCATCTTGCGTAATTGGTCCTTGGATACCCAGGGATAAACATATGTACCCTGGTTGTTCCTCAAAAGTAGGCAATGAAATGATAACAACAATATTAATGTCATACGGCCAGCCCACACTCATAGTGTTGGACATCATTAATTACACAGCTTGCACCATGAACAGCAAAGACATGATCTGTTTCCTTTATTTTTGGAATATTAATTATTTTAAATAAATATTCATTCAGTATTAGATATAGTGCTTTACAAACGACCATTCAAAATGTTTTGTAACATAAAATGACTAAACTAAAACATACAAATAGGCTGTTTACCTTATTACCACAGACACGTCTGAACCTTAGATTTATGTGTCTGTAATGGTCCGTATCTCAGTCAGCGAGTCACAGGAAGATACAGCACAAAAAGAGCCTCTTTGACACAGAGTCCACACCAACCACCTACATATACATAGCCTGTATTCATCTCATTCTCCCTCCATTCTACCAACTCCCCAGATTCTTCCTCTCACCTGCACTCTAGCAGTAATTTATAGTGGCCAAATAACCTACCAAGCTACCCATCTTTGTGATGTGGGAGGAAACCAGAGCACCTGGAGGGAAACCCATGCAGTCACAGAGTTAATGTGAAAACTCCCTAGAGTCAGCACCTAAGGCAAGGATTAAACCTGGGTCTCTGGGGCTGAAGCAGCAGTTCGAATAGCTGTGTTACTGTGCCACCCAATGTAATATATATGATGTCACCCAATACAATATACTGTAGCCTACAGACGGCAGTACAGTGGCATAGCTGGTAGAGTTAATGACTCATAGTTCCAGAGACTCGGGTGTGATCCCGACCTCGGGTGATGTCTGTGTAGAATTTGCACATTCTCCCTGTGACTGCATGGGTTTCCTCCCACATCCCAAAAGACATGGGAGCTCATCGGTTAATTTGCATGTGGATTTTTTTTCCCAGTGTGTGGAGGCAGTTGGATAACAGAGTGAAAGTTGGATAACATAGAACTTATGTGAGCAGGCGATCAATGGTCCCTGTTTCCATGCCATATCTTTCAATTAATCAATTTCTTTGATTACTTCTACCATTTGCCTAATACATCTTTAAATGTTTATAGAGATCCTGCTAGGAACACTAACCTTTAGGTGTACTTACAACAGCTTCACAGTCTCCTCCATAATAGGCTTCACCAGCTTTCTGACTGAATTTTGCCTATTTCACTTTGTGTCCACATTACTCCTTTCTAGGCCTCTTAATCTGCAAATATTCTGATGCATTTTCTCTAATCCTTCAACAAGCCCCAAATGTCCTTTCAGCAGTTTAAACACCGCAGAGCAGATGCATCAAATCTGGCGTGTGATGAATGTACCATACCAATGTGAGCATAGACACAAAATGTTGGAGTAACTCAGGCCACGCAAGTATTCGGGCAATTAGAGGTCTGAAGTGGATAGGTCAAAGAAGAATGGATTCCTGGAGGTCACCGCACCAAACAAAGGCTGCTTAGATTCCCATTTGCTTACAGTCTAACTATGAACTCTAACTCTTTAAAGTTGGACTGTGACCATGACCAACAATTACGCAATTTACTGGAATATTGCAGTTAACATTTTATAACTGAGCTCACTAACATTTGGAACTTGTCATCAATTTGAGAAGACAAATTTATACCTCACATTTCCCCCATAAACTGAAGCTGGCCAACTAATTTAATGTCACTTGCAGCTCCTCCAATCTCATCTACTGTATCCGCTGTTCCAGGTCTGGACTCCTATATCCTTGCTTTCCCTCTCTCTCTCCATCCCTCCCCCATTCTAGTTCTCCGACCAGTCTGACTGTCTTTCTGATTACATTTTATCTTTGCATTCTTCCCTGTCACCTTCCCCTAGCTAACAATGATCTATTCTATATTTTCCTTGACCTTCATCCCCTTTGATGTCTCATTTTCACACCTTACCCCTACATATCTGTGTCTCCCTCTCCCGACTCTCAGTCTGAAAGGTCTTAATCCAAAACGTCACCCATTCCTTCTATCCAGAGATGCTGCCCGTCCCGCTGAGTTACTCCAGTATTTTGTGTCTATCCTCAGTGTAAACCAGAATCTGCAGTTCCTTCCTACATAATTTAATGTCTTAATTCACACACAGAAAAGCTCTCATTCTCATAACACAGTTTCAAAAGAAAAGTTTCAGATCTTTACGTCGAGCAGAAAGCCCAGAATACTTACTCTGCTAATTCATATCGGAAACGCCAGTTCCTGCTGTTATCTGTTACCATGAACTCTTGGAGCTGGTACAAATACTCACGGCGCTTGTCCACGTGAAGCAGCTGTGAACACAAATCAAGAGTCAAAATCATGAGGAATAAATCGGGCAGATGCACAGAATCTCTTGCGAGAGTAGGGGAATTGACAACCAGAGGACATAGGTTCAAGGTGAAGGGTAAAAGATTTAATAGGAATCTGAGGGGTAACCTTTTCACACAAACGGTGGTGGGGGTATGGAACAAGCTGCCAGAGGAGGTAGTTGAGGCTGGGACTGCCTCAGCACGGTCACATTGGGCAGCGGTAGAGTTGCTGCCTTACAGCGAATGCAGCGCCAGAGACCCCGGTTCGATCCTGACTACGGGTGCTGTCTGTACGGAGTTTGTACGTTCTCCCCGTGACCTGCATGGGTTTTCTCCGAGATCTTCGGTTTCCTCCCACACTCCAAAGATGTAGGTTTTGTAGGTTAATTGGCTTGATAAATGTAAAAACTGTCCCTAGTGGGTGTAGGATAGTGTTAATGTGCAGGCATCGCTGGTCGGCACGGACCCAGTGGGCCGAAGGGCCTGTTTCCGTGCTGTATCTCTAAACTAAAGCATTTAAGAAACAGATAGACAGGTACATGGATAGGACAGGTTTGGATGGAGATGGTCCAAATGCAGTCGGGTGGGACTAGAGTAGCTGGGACATGTTGGCCGGTGTGGGCAAGTTGGGCTGAAAGGCCTGTTTCCACACTGTATCACTCGAAGAGTGTTTATTGTCATATGTCCTGAAAAGTAACAATTAAATTCTTACATGCAGCAGCACAACAGATAACAAACACTAGGGAGGGACAGATAAAAGCAGCCAAACAGCTTTCACAACATGCTAAAAGTAATTTATTCTTATTAAGTAGCCAATTGTCTCAAATTTCAGAAGTATGCCATCGTGTTCAAAGGAGTTCACACTAAAAATGGCAAGATTATGTTCAAAACAACAGAGGTTCACTGTGTGCATTAACCTGCAACTGTGGCAAGATAAAGATTAACAACTGCACATAGTAGTTTAGCTTATATTTATCACATTTCAGAAGGCACAATTGAGAAATTAATTCCACTTCAAAAACCTCAAAGTGCCCAATCTAATGAAGCTTACTTTCAAGAAGTCGTACAGATGCTTCAGGACTCCAATTCGCACTTCATCCAGATCCTTCAGAAAGCCATTGAAAATTGGGAGCAGATCGGCAGCAGTTAGCTGATCGCCGAGGATCACAGCAAGTTCATGGATGGAAAAGGCCAGTGTTCGCCGGACTTTCCACTGTCAAAGGTGAACAAAACACGTTGGAAAAGTAAACACATACAAGTCTTTAAGATGCACAATGTTTCAAATACAGTAATTGTGTATTTTTTACATTACAGTTGTAAAGCTGATAAGAATAGGTTTACAAAATGCTGCTTTGTCGGTTTCTTTAGCAAACACAAATTGATTTTGATTTCTTTTCTTCTGCTCTTAGCCTTGGGTTACGACTAAAACAATGGGTCCTGCTTCCTTGCACAATTTTCTTTGCACTGTCAAAGACGGACCATTTACATCTACCCCCACTCCCTCCCCCCCACTCTCATGACTCCTACACAAATCTTTGCCCCCCGTCATCCCCCCACCCCCCCCCCACCCCACCCCCCAGCCCAGTACTTCCATGCAACTCATGTAAATAAGAAACAAGTATTTCCCTTGTTCTTGTGTCATACATCATTAGTTCAAACGCACGACAACTTGGGGTTGAAATACTTGCCTGCACATCGGACGCCAAAGTTTCATAAGTAGTCTTTAAACAATGCCAATTCTGCCTGCCAAGGGTAAGAGCCACACCTGGAAGACTGTATGCGCAGTGCTTTGTAATTTCGGTGTCAACGGTTTGAGCTCGGGAGGGATCCGTCATTGATAGATACTGATCCAGCAACTGCTGCGGAATAACATCCTATCAGAGTGAAAGAGTATATTTTGCAAGTTTGCAACAGCAACAAAACAACAAAAAAAAACATTTATAAAGCGTCTCATAATTAAACCTGTCAATGCAAAAGAGATACAAGTCAAAGTGAAATTGCTTTTGGAAGAAGGTCCCATCACTGTGCCTCAACTGGACAAATACAGGTCCCAACCCTGTGATAGACACAAAATGCTGGAGTAACTCAGCGGGACAGGCAGCATCTCTGGAGGAAAGGAATGTGCGACGTTTTGGGTCGAGACCCTTCTCAGTCTCAAGAAGGGGCTCGACCCAAAATGTCACCCATTTTTCTCTCCAGAGATGCTGCCTGCCCCACTGAGTTACTCCAGCATTTTATGTCTATCTTCGGTTTCAACCAGCATTGGCAGTGTCTTCCTACACATCCCAAGCCTGTGAGTTGGAAAGGGATCATGGGGAAAGGGATCATGGGGAAAGGGATCATGGGGAAAGGGATCATGGGGAAAGGGATCATGGGGAAAGGGATCATGGGGAAAGGGATCATGGGGAAAGGGATCATGGGGAAAGGGATCATGGGGAAAGGGATCATGGGGAAAGGGATCATGGGGAAAGGGATCATGGGGAAAGGGATCATGGGGAAAGGGATCATGGGGAAAGGGATCATGGGGAAAGGGATCATGGGGAAAGGGATCATGGGGAAAGGGATCATGGGGAAAGGGATCATGGGGAAAGGGATCATGGGGAAAGGGATCATGGGGAAAGGGATCATGGGGAAAGGGATCATGGGGAAAGGGTGACAGTGCAGTGCTGAATGCAAATCCTATTCCCAGCTCAGATCCGATTCTTTGCGAGATAAACCAGAAGACATAGTAATTGCTGGAAATATTTAGTGAGCTAAGAACATCTGTAAGATGCTTTAGGTCAGTGACCTGTTGCTTATTTATTTGATGCTGCTTAATATGCTAATTCTCGTGTTTTTTCCACCAGATTTACAGCACCTCTAGTATTTTGGTTTTACAAAGTACTTAATACTGACATTTTAAAAAGTGTAAAAAGATCACTTTTTAAATATAGAAATATCATAAATCACCTCACAGAGATTTAAAACAACAGAGCGACACAACTAGTAAAGCTGCCTCCTCACAGCTCCAAAGGCCTTGGTTCAATCCTGGCCTCTGGCATAACCGTGCTGAGTATGCATGTTCTCCCTGTGACTACATGGGTTTCTTTGCGCTACACTATGCTCCCTCCCACATCTCAAACAAAACGGTGCGGTTTGGTATCTTCATTGATGTTTGTAAATTGTCCCTACTGTTGGTGAGATTTAGAATACTGGAGAATGGGTAGGAGGCTCTGGGATCTGATGATAATGTGGAGAGAATAAAATGGGATAGAGTAAGATGAGTATAAAAACAGAAATGGTGCAATATGGCAGCATGGATTCAATGAGCTGAAGGTCCTGATTCCAAGCTGTATGAGTCACAGAATATGAAGCACTGGTATAACTGTCAGGATGCATAAACCTCTCTAACGATGGAGCAAAGTATCGGCAGCCAATTTGTTTCTTGTGATGTTAGTACTGGATGGAAATGTACGCCATGACATTTCCCCCAAACTTCTTGAAACGGTATGGGAGGATTTTTTTTTTTTAAGCATGCAGCTTCAGCACAGCAGCAGGCAAAGGGAACATCAGTTCAATGCCTCAGTAGTGGGGAAGCATCTTCAACAGATGCAACCACACTGACAGCCTCTGGGAGAATGTATGTACAAGAGCACAATCAGCTTCTTAGTTGAAGCAAGAATGTTACCAACTGAGCTGAATGTTACCAACTGGAGTGAATGAAACTAATCTTCTACATAGCCCTTAGGCAGACAGTTTGATAGCTGAGACATGAATAGATACAGACTGCAACACAGTTTTTAAAGAACAGGCATTTCTTCTATAATGTTACACGTTGTATGGCATTGAGGCTCTGCACCATTAGATCTGCAAGTAATGCCACCTGCCACGTTCTAAACTGTTCTGTTCATCTGCTGACATGATAAATGGAGCAAGAGAAAATTTACAAACAGCAGCTTCCGAATGAGTGCCGCAGGAAAGGCAAGTGTAGGCGTGTGGGAGAGCTACCTATTGTCCATACCAAATAAATCAATAGCAACCTAGATTTTGCACTAGACTTTTTTTATGTTAAAAATCACACTGTGGATTACCCTAATACCATGCGTGAAAGTTGCATAAAAGGGAGAGAACGTTAAACGTCAGATTCCCTGTGTAAAGCCAGGCTAAGTCACTGTAATTTTTCAAGTAGTGAGATCGAAAATGGCTGTGCAGTTAAATTTTGCATGTTCACATCAGCTGATGTAATTGGAGGAGTTTAATGTTGTTTCTCATGTTTTATTCAATTCAATATTAGCTCAGCCGGTACCATTCTCACTTCGAATGGGTGCGAGGGAGAACAAAATTTCTTACAAAACCGAAATGAAGAGGCAGATTTTCCCAATAGATGTTAAAGTACCAAAAACATGCACAAATTGCTCCAGTCCAATTTACAATTGCACTGCATTATTATGTTTTGGAGTTAGGGAAAATAATTCCTTGCCTCACCGCTAAGTATTTTCTTCACTTTACGCTCTTTTAACTCTCGCATCTTGTACTTTCTTCATCCCACCAATAGTGCCTGCGTGTGAAGCTCTACAGTCCCAAGCTCTGGAATTCCCTCCGCAAACCTCCCTTAATTCAATGTCTATTTTTGTCTCAATCCTGCTTCGTGCTATGGGACATGGCAGTAGGTTATAGGTGGAGACAGGAAGACAGTGGGAGATCTGGGAAGGGGGAGGGGAAGAGAGGGACAGAGGAACTATCTAAAGATGGAGAAGTCGATTGCCTGCGTGTGAAGCTCTACAGTCCCAAGCTCTGGAATTCCCTCCGCAAACCTCCCTTAATTCAATGTCTATTTTTGTCTCAATCCTGCTTCGTGCTATGGGACATGGCAGTAGGTTATAGGTGGAGACAGGAAGACAGTGGGAGATCTGGGAAGGGGGAGGGGAAGAGAGGGACAGAGGAACTATCTAAAGATGGAGAAGTCGATGTTCATACCATTGGGCTGCAAGCTGCTCAGGCGAACTATGAGGCGCTGTTCCTCCAATTTCCGGTAGGACTCACTATGGCACTGGAGGAGGCCCATGACAGAAAGGTCAAATTTGGAATGGGAGGGGGAGTTGAAGTGCTCAGCCACCGGGAGATCAGATTGGTTAATGCGGACTGAGCGCAGGTGTTGAGCGAAGCGATCGCCGAGCCTGCGTTTGGTTTCGCCGATGTAAATTAGTTGGCATCTGGAGCAGCGGATGCAATAGATGAGGTTGGAGGAGGTGCAGGTGAACCTCTGTCTCACCTGGAAAGACTGTTTGGGTCCTTGGATGGAGTGAGGGGGGAGGTAAAGGGACAGGTGTTGCATCTCCTGCGGTTGCAGGGGAAAGTGCCCGGGGATAAGAGGCTGTCAAATCATCTCTCTCCACAGATGTGCGGACTCTGCCCACCGAGTCCCGCACCAACCAGCAATCTCTGCACATTAACGCTATCCTACACACACGAGGGGCAATTTTACATTGAACCTCAATCTCTCAAATTATCTCTCAAATTACTGCCAGATAAAATACAAAAGGAGAGAAAAAAAAAATAGGCTGCTAGTTTGAGAGTTAAATGAAAACCATCATAAAGACCCCTGGAAAAGTTGACCCACAGCATCCCAAACCCGATCAAGAAATAATTACCTATTTTATTTAACCATTAGGGATCATTAGTAAATTTGCTTCTGGGCAACTCGGCAAATCTGGTTAATTTCCCCTTGTTACCAGGATTTCAATGCAAGAAGGTCAGAAAGATCAGACGTTTATTCAAAAATCCCAGAATTCACTTAATCAGTCGCTGTTAACCTTAACCTGAACATTACTCTAATGAAACTAAGGTTTACCCACCTGTATTTTTGTTTGATCGTCGCTGAATAGCAAACTGTCGTGACGTTCCATCTCGAGTGACCCCGCATGACAATGTGGCTCACTGCTCAGGTTCTGTAATGGGAAAACATACAAAATGCATGCAACATATTTAATTGGAGTGAGGTTTGATACTACTCCAAATAAACCAACAGTTCCAAACGAAACCCACAAAGGACATCAGTAAAGGAGTTCCTGAAAATGCACATCAAGCTTTTATTGAATTGACTTAAGTATCACCAATTAAGCCAGCAGCATATGTAACGTCTCTCAAATCCAAGCCCTGTGAGAGAATATTAGAGTTGATAACAGGGTGATAAGAGCTATCCTAGGTAGCCGAGTGCCTAGATATGCAAGATGTTCCTTGTTTTGTTGAATAGCCCAGCTCGAGGATGAAATCAAAAAATGCAAAGCTCCACTCACTGAAAGACACAAATTGCTAGTAAAACTCAACAAGTCA